>NW_027045380.1:0-58000 GCF_963576615.1 Watersipora subatra
TGTGAGAATATTGCAATTGTCTGACAAAAGCGAAAAATGTAAATTTCCAATTTCAACCAAACATGCTAGAAATGCTCCAATTGAGCTAATTAGCTTATTGTGAGAATATTACAAACGTCTGACAAAAGTAAAAAATGTAAATTTCTGATTTCAACCAAACATGCTAGAAATGCTCCAATTGAGCTAATTAGCTTATTGTGAGAATATTACAAACGTCTGACAAAACTGAAAAATAGAAATTTCCAATTTCAACCAAACATGCTAGAAAGGCTCCAATTGAGCTAATTGGCTTATTGTGAGAATATTGCAATTGTCTGACAAAAGTGAAAAATGTACATTTCCAATTTCAACCAAACATGCTAGAAATGTTCCAATTGAGCTAATTAGCTTATTGTGAGAATATTGCAATTGTCAGACAAACGTGAAAAATGTAATCTTCCAATTTCAACCAAACATGCTAGAAATGCTCCAATTGAGCTAATTAGCTTATTGTGAGAATATTACAAACGTCTGACAAAAGTGAAAAATGTAAAATTCCAATTTCAATCAAACATGCTAGAAATGCTCCAATTGCGCAAATAAGCTTACTGTAAGAATTTTACAAACGTCTGACAAAACTGAAAATTTAAATTTTCAATTTCAACCAAACATGCTAGAAATGCTCCAATTGAGCTAATTAGCTTATTGTGAGAATATTACAAACGTCTGACAAAACTGAAAAATGTAAATTTCCAATTTCAACCAAACATGCTAAAAAAGATCCAATTGAGCTAATTAGCTTATTGTGAGAATATTGCAATTGTCTGACAAAAGCGAAAAATGTAAATTTCCAATTTCAACCAAACATGCTAGAAATGCTCCAATTGAGCTAATTAGCTTATTGTGAGAATATTACAAACGTCTGACAAAAGTGAAAAATGTAAATTTCCAATTTCTACCAAACATGCTAGAAATGCTCAAATTGCGCATATAAGCCTACTGTAAGAATTTTACAAACGTCTGACAAAACTGAAAAATGTAAATTTCCAATTTCAACCAAACATGCTAGAAATGCTCCAATTGAGCTAATTAGCTTATTGAGAGAATATTGCAATTGTCTGACAAAAGTGAAAAATGTAAATTTCCAACTTCAACCAAACATGCTAAAAATGCTCCAATTGAGCTAATCAGGTTATTGTGAGAATATTACAAACGTCTGACAAAACTGAAAAATGTGAATTTCCAATTTCAACCAAACATGCTAGAAATGCTCGAATTGCGAAATAAGCCTACTGTAAGAATTTTACAAACGTCTGACAAAAGTGAAAAATGTAAATTTCCAATTTCAACCAAACATGCTAGAAATGTTCCAATTGAGCTAATTAGCTTATTGTGAGAATATTACAAACGTCTGACAAAAGTGAAAAATGTAATTTTCCAATTTCAACCAAACATGCTAGAAATGCTCCAATTGAGCTAATTAGCTTATTGAGAGCATATTGCAATTGTCTGACAAAAGTGAAAAATGCAAATTTCCAATTTCAACTAAACATGGTAGAAATGCTCTAATTGAGCTAATTAGCTTATTTTGAGAATATTACAAACGTCTGACAAAACTGAAAAATGTAAATTTCCAATTTCAACCAAACATGCTAGAAATGCTCCAATTGAGCTAATTAGCTTATTGAGAGAATATTGCAATTGTCTGACAAAAGTGAAAAATGCAAATTTCCAATTTCAACTAAACATGCTAGAAATGCTCCAATTGAGCTAATTAGCTTATTGTGAGAATATTACAAACGTCTGACAAAACTGAAAAATGTAAATTTTCAATTTCAACCAAACATGCTAGAAATGCTCCAATTGAGCTAGTTAGCTTATTGTGAGAATATTACAAACCTCTGACAGAACTGAAAAATGTAATATTTCAACTTCAACCAAACATGCTAGAAATGCTCCAATTGAGCTAATTAGCTTATTGTGAGAATATTACAAACGTCCGACAAAAGTGAAAAATGTAAATTTCCAATTTCAACCAAACATGCTAGAAATGCTCAAATTGAGCTAATTAGCTTATTGTGAGAATATTACAAACGTCTGACAAAACAGAAAAATAGAAATTTCCAATTTTAACCAAACATGCTAGAAATGCTCCAATTGAGCTAATTAGCTTATTGTGAGAATATTACAAACGTCTGACAAAACTGAAAAATGTAAATTTCCAATTTCAACCAAACAAGCTAGAAATGCTCCAATTGAGCTAATTAGCTTATTGTGAGAATATTACAAACGTCTGACAAAACTGGAAAATAGAAATTTCCAATTTCAACCAAACATGCTAGAAATGCTCCAATTGAGCTAATTAGCTTATTGATAGAATATTGCAATTGTCTGACAAAACTGAAAAATGTAAATTTCCAATTTCAACCAAACATGCTAGAAATGCTCCAATTGAGCTAATTAGCTTAATGTTAGAATATTACAAACGTCTGACAAAAGTGAAAAATGTAAACTTCCAATTTCAACCAAACATGCTAGAAATGCTCCAATTGAGCTAATTAGCTTATTGTGAGAATATTACAAACGTCTGACAAAACTGAAAAATGTAAATTTATGATTTCAACCAAACATGCTAGAAATGCTCCAATTGAGCTAATTAGCTTATTGTGAGAATATTACAAACGTCTGACCAAAGTGAAAAATGTAAATTTCCAATTTCAACCAAACATGCTAGAAATGTTCCAATTGAGCTAATTAGCTTATTGTGAGAATATTGCAATTGTCTGACAAAAGTGAAAAATGTAAATTTCCAATTTCAACCAAACATGCTAGAAATGCTCCAATTGAGCTAATTAGCTTATTGTGAGAATATTACAAACGTCTGACAAAACTGAAAAATGTAAATTTCCAATTTCAACCAAACATGCTAGAAATGCTCCAATTGAGCTAATTAGCTTATTGTGAGAATATTACAAACGTCTGACAAAACTGAAAAATGTAAATTGCCAATTTCAACCAAACATGCTAGAAATGCTCCAATTGCGCAAATAAGCCTACTGTAAGAATTTTACAAACGTCTGACAAAACTGAAAATTTAAATTTTCAATTCAACCAAACATGCTAGAAATGCTCCAATTGAGCTAATTAGCTTATTGTGAGAATATTGCAATTGTTTGACAAAAGTGAAAAATGTAAATTTCCAATTTCAACCAAACATGCTAGAAATGCTCCAATTGAGCTAATTAGCTTATTGTGAGAATATTACAAACGTCTGACAAAACTGAAAAATGTAAATTTCCAATTTCAACCAAACATGCTAGAAATGCTCCAATTGAGCTAATTAGCTTATTGTGAGAATATTGCAATTGTCTGACAAAACTGAAAAATGTAAATTTCCAATTTCAACCAAACATGCTAGAAATGCTCCAATTGAGCTAATTAGCTTATTGGGAGAATATTGCAATTGTCTGACAAAAGTGAAAAATGCAAATTTCCAATTTCAACCAAACATGCTAGAAATGCTCCAATTGAGCTAATTAGCTTATTGTGAGAATATTGCAATTGTCTGACAAAACTGAAAAATGTAAATTTCCAATTTCAACCAAACATGCTAGAAATGCTCCAATTGAGCTAATTAGCTTATTGTGAGAATATTACAAACGTCTGACAAAAGTGAAAAATGTAAATTTCCAATTTCAACCAAACATGCTAGAAATGCTCCAATTGAGCTAATTAGCTTACTGTGAGAATATTACAAACGTCTGACAAAACTGAAAAATGTAAATTGCCAATTTCAACCAAACATGCTAGAAATGCTCCAATTGAGCTAATTAGCTTATTGTGAGAATATTGGTATTGTCTGACAAAAGCGAAAAATGTAAATTTCCAATTTCAACCAAACATGCTAGAAATGCTCCAATTGAGCTAATTAGCTTATTGTGAAAATATTGCAATTGTCTGACAAAAGTGAAAAATGTAAATTTCCAATTTCAACCAAACATGCTAGAAATGCTCCAATTGAGCTAATTATCTTATTGTGAGAATATTACAAACGTCTGACAAAAGTAAAAAATGTAAATTTCTGATTTCAACCAAACATGCTAGAAATGCTCCAATTGAGCTAATTAGCTTATTGTGAGAATATTACAAACGTCTGACAAAACTGAAAAATAGAAATTTCCAATTTCAACCAAACATGCTAGAAATGCTCCAATTGAGCTAATTAGCTTATTGTGAAAATATTGCAATTGTCTGACAAAAGTGAAAAATGTAAATTTCCAATTTCAACCAAACATGCTAGAAAGGCTCCAATTGAGCTAATTAGCTTATTGTGAAAATATTGCAATTGTCTTACAAAAGTGAAAAATGTAAATTTCCAATTTCAACCAAACATGCTAGAAATGTTCCAATTGAGCTAATTAGCTTATTGTGAGAATATTGCAATTGTCTGACAAAAGTGAAAAATGTAAATTTCCAATTTCAACCAAACATGCTAGAAATGCTCCAATTGAGCTAATTAGCTTATTGTGAGAATATTGCAATTGTCTAACAAAAGTGAAAAATGTAAATTTCCAATTTCAACCAAACATGCTAGAAATGCTCCAATTGAGCTAATTAGCTTATTGTGAGAATATTACAAACGTCTGACAAAAGTGAAAAATGTAATTTTCCAATTTCAACCAAACATGCTAGAAATGCTCCAATTGAGCTAATTAGCTTATTGTGAGAATATTGCAATTGTCTGACAAAAGTGAAAAATGTAAATTTCCAATTTCAACCAAACATGCTAGAAATGCTCCAATTGAGCTAATTAGCTTATTGTGAGAATATTGCAATTGTCTGACAAAAGTGAAAAATGTAAATTTCCAATTTCAACCAAACATGCTAGAAATGCTCCAATTGAGCTAATTAGCTTATTGTGAGAATATTACAAACGTCTGACAAAACTGAAAAATGTAAATTTCCAATTTCAACCAAACATGCTAGATATGCTCCATTTGAGCTAATTAGCTTTTTTGAGAATATTACAAACGTCTGACAAAACTGATAAATTTAAATTTCCAATTTCAACCAAACATGCTAGAAATGCTCCAATTGAGCTAATTAGCTTATTGTGAGAATATTACAAACGTCTGACAAAACTGAAAAATGTAAATTTCCAATTTCAACCAAACATGCTAGAAATGCTCCAATTGAGCTAATTAGCTTATTGTGAGAATATTGCAATTGTCTGACAAAAGTGAAAAATGTAAATTTCCAATTTCAACCAAACATGCTAGAAATGCTCCAATTGAGCTAATTAGCTTATTGTGAGAATATTGCAATTGTCTGACAAAAGTGAAAAATGTAAATTTCCAATTTCAACCAAACATGCTAGAAATGTTCCAATTGAGCTAATTAGCTTATTGTGAGAATATTGCAATTGTCTGACAAAAGTGAAAAATGTAAACTTCCAATTTCAACCAAACATGCTAGAAATGCTCCAATTGAGCTAATTAGCTTATTGTGAGAATATTACAAACGTCTGACAAAACTGAAAAATGTAAACTTCCAATTTCAACTAAACATGCTAGAAATGCTCAAATTGCGCAAATAAGCCTACTGTAAGAATTTTACAAACGTCTGACAAAGCTGAAAAATGTAAATTTCCAATTTCAACCAAACATGCTAGAAATGCTCCAATTGGAGCATTTCTAGCATGTTTGGTTGAAATTGGCAATTTACATTTTTCAGTTTTGTCAGACGTTTGTAATATTCTCACAATAAGCTAATTAGCTCAATTGGAGCATTTCTAGCATGTTTGGTTGAAATTGGAAATTTACATTTTTAAGTTTTGTCAGACGTTTGTAATATTCTCACAATAAGCTAATTAGCTCAATTGGAGCATTTCTAGCATGTTTGGTTGAAATTGGAAATTTACATTTTTCACTTTTGTCAGACCTTTGTAATATTCTCACAATAAGCTAATTAGCTCAATTGGAGCATTTCTAGCATGTTTGGTTGAAATTGGAAATTTACATTTTTCACTTTTGTCAGACAATTGCAATATTCTCACAATAAGCTAATTAGCTCAATTGGAGCATTTCTAGCATGTTTGGTTGAAATTAGAAATTTACATTTTTCAGTTTTGTCAGACGTTTGTAAAATTCTTACAGTAGATTTATTTGCGCAATTTGAGCATTTCTAGCATGTTTGGTTGAAATTGGAAATTTACATTTTTCAGTTTTGTCAGACGTTTGTAATATTCTCACAATAAGCTAATTAGCTCAATTGGAGCATTTCTAGCATGTTTGGTTAAAATTGGAAATTTACATTTTTCAGTTTTGTCAGACGTTTGTAATATTCTCACAATAAGCTAATTAGCTCAATTGGAGCATTTCTAGCATGCTTGGTTGAAATTGGAAATTTACATTTTTCAGTTTTGTCAGACATTTGTAATATTCTCACAATAAGCTAATTAGCTCAATGGGAGCATTTCTAGCATGTTTAAGTGAAATTAGAATTTTACATTTTTCAGTTTTGTCAGACGTTTGTAATATTCTCACAATATGCTAATTAGCTCAATTGGAGCATTTCTAGCATGTTTGGTTGAAATTGGAAATTTACATTTTTAAGTTTTGTCAGACGTTTGTAATATTCTCACAATAAGCTAATTAGCTCAATTGGAGCATTTCTAGCATGTTTGGTTGAAATTGGAAATTTACATTTTTCACTTTTGTCAGACCTTTGTAATATTCTCACAATAAGCTAATTAGCTCAATTGGAGCATTTCTAGCATGTTTGGTTGAAATTGGAAATTTACATTTTTCACATTTGTCAGACAATTGCAATATTCTCACAATAAGCTAATTAGCTCAATTGGAGCATTTCTAGCATGTTTAAGTGAAATTAGAATTTTACATTTTTCAGTTTTGTCAGACGTTTGTAAAATTCTTACAGTAGGCTTATTTGCGCAATTTGAGCATTTCTAGCATGTTTGGTTGAAATTGGAAATTTACATTTTTCAGTTTTGTCAGACGTTTGTAATATTCTCACAATAAGCTAATTAGCTCAATTGGAGCATTTCTAGCATGTTTGGTTGAAATTGGAAATTTACATTTTTCAGTTTTGTCAGACGTTTGTAATATTCTCACAATAAGCTAATTAGCACAATTGGAGCATTTCTAGCATGTTTGGTTGAAATTGGAAATTTACATTTTTCACTTTTTTCAGACAATTGCAATATTCTCACAATAAGCTAATTAGCTCAATTGGAACATTTCTAGCATGTTTGGTTGAAATTGGAAATTTACATTTTTCACTTTTGTCAGACAATTGCAATATTCTCACAATAAGCTAATTAGCTCAATTGGAGCATTTCTAGCATGTTTGGTTGAAATTGGAAATTTACATTTTTCAGTTTTGTCAGACGTTTGTAATATTCTCACAATAAGCTAATTAGCTCAATTGGAGCATTTCTAGCATGTTTGGTTGAAATCAGAAATTTACATTTTTTTACTTTTGTCAGACGTTTGTAATATTCTCACAATAAGCTAATTAGCTCAATTGGAGCATTTCTAGCATGTTTGGTTGAAATTGGAAATTTACATTTTTCAGTTTTGTCAGACGTTTGTAATATTCTCACAATAAGCTAATTAGCTCAATTGGAGCATTTCTAGCATGTTTGGTTGAAATTGGAAATTTACATTTTTCACTTTTGTCAGACAATTGCAATATTCTCACAATAAGCTAATTAGCTCAATTGGAGCATTTCTAGCATGTTTGGTTGAAATTGAAAATTTAAGTTTTTCAGTTTTGTCAGACGTTTGTAAAATTCTTACAGTAGGCTTATTTGCGCAATTGGAGCATTTCTAGCATGTTTGATTGAAATTGGAATTTTAAATTTTTCACTTTTGTCAGACATTTGTAATATTCTCACAATAAGCTAATTAGCTCAATTGGAGCATTTCTAGCATGCTTGGTTGAAATTGGAAATTTACATTTTTCAGTTTTGTCAGACATTTGTAATATTCTCACAATAAGCTAATTAGCTCAATGGGAGCATTTCTAGCATGTTTAAGTGAAATTAGAATTTTACATTTTTCAGTTTTGTCAGACGTTTGTAATATTCTCACAATAAGCTAATTAGCTCAATTGGAGCATTTCTAGCATGTTTGGTTGAAATTGGAAATTTACATTTTTCAGTTTTGTCAGACGTTTGTAATATTCTCACAATAAGCTAATTAGCTCAATTGGAGCATTTCTAGCATGTTTGGTTGAAATTAGAAATTTACATTTTTCAGTTTTGTCAGACGTTTGTAAAATTCTTACAGTAGGCTTATTTGCGCAATTTGAGCATTTCTAGCATGTTTGGTTGAAATTGGAAATTTACATTTTTCACTTTTGTCAAACAATTGCAATATTCTCACAATAAGCTAATTAGCTCAATTGGAGCATTTCTAGCATGTTTGGTTGAAATTGGCAATTTACATTTTTCAGTTTTGTCAGACGTTTGTAATATTCTCACAATAAGCTAATTAGCTCAATTGGAGCATTTCTAGCATGTTTGGTTGAAATTGGAAATTTACATTTTTAAGTTTTGTCAGACGTTTGTAATATTCTCACAATAAGCTAATTAGCTCAATTGGAGCATTTCTAGCATGTTTGGTTGAAATTGGAAATTTACATTTTTCACTTTTGTCAGACCTTTGTAATATTCTCACAATAAGCTAATTAGCACAATTGGAGCATTTCTAGCATGTTTGGTTGAAATCAGAAATTTACATTTTTCGCTTTTTTCAGACAATTGCAATATTCTCACAATAAGCTAATTAGCTCAATTGGAACATTTCTAGCATGTTTGGTTGAAATTGGAAATTTACATTTTTCACTTTTGTCAGACAATTGCAATATTCTCACAATAAGCTAATTAGCTCAATTGGAGCATTTCTAGCATGTTTGGTTGAAATTGGAAATTTACATTTTTCAGTTTTGTCAGACGTTTGTAATATTCTCACAATAAGCTAATTAGCTCAATTGGAGCATTTCTAGCATGTTTGGTTGAAATCAGAAATTTACATTTTTTACTTTTGTCAGACGTTTGTAATATTCTCACAATAAGCTAATTAGCTCAATTGGAGCATTTCTAGCATGTTTGGTTGAAATTGGAAATTTACATTTTTCAGTTTTGTCAGACGTTTGTAATATTCTCACAATAAGCTAATTAGCTCAATTGGAGCATTTCTAGCATGTTTGGTTGAAATTGGAAATTTACATTTTTAACTTTTGTCAGACGTTTGTAATATTCTCACAATAAGCTAATTAGCTCAATTGGAGCATTTCTAGCATGTTTGGTTGAAATTGGAAATTTACATTTTTCACTTTTGTCAGACAATTGCAATATTCTATCAATAAGCTAATTAGCTCAATTGGAGCATTTCTAGCATGTTTGGTTGAAATTGGAAATTCCTATTTTTCAGTTTTGTCAGACGTTTGTAATATTCTCACAATAAGCTAATTAGCTCAATTGGATCATTTCTAGCTTGTTTGGTTGAAATTGGAAATTTACATTTTTCAGTTTGGTCAGACGTTTGTAATATTCTCACAATAAGCTAATTAGCTCAATTGAAACATTTCTAGCATGTTTGGTTGAAATTGGAAATTTACATTTTTCAGTTTTGTCAGACGTTTGTAATATTCTCACAATAAGCTAATTAGCTCAATTGGAGCATTTCTAGCATGTTTGGTTGAAATTGGAAATTTACATTTTTCACTTTTGTCAAACAATTGCAATATTCTCACAATAAGCTAATTAGCTCAATTGGAGCATTTCTAGCATGTTTGGTTGAAATCAGAAATTTACATTTTTTACTTTTGTCAGACGTTTGTAATATTCTCACAATAAGCTAATTAGCTCAATTGGAGCATTTCTAGCATGTTTGGTTGAAATTGGAAATTTACATTTTTCACTTTTGTCAGACCTTTGTAATATTCTCACAATAAGCTAATTAGCTCAATTGGAACATTTCAAGCATGTTTGGTTGAAATTGGAAATTTACATTTTTCACTTTTGTCAGACAATTGCAATATTCTCACAATAAGCTAATTAGCTCAATTGGAGCATTTTTAGCATGTTTAAGTGAAATTAGAATTTTACATTTTTCAGTTTTGTCAGACGTTTGTAATATTCTCACAATAAGCTAATTAGCTCAATTGGAGCATTTCTAGCATGTTTGGTTGAAATTGGAAATTTACATTTTTCAGTTTTGTCAGACGTTTGTAATATTCTCACAATAAGCTAATTAGCTCAATTGGAGCATTTCTAGCATGTTTGGTTGAAATTAGAAATTTACATTTTTCAGTTTTGTCAGACGTTTGTAAAATTCTTACAGTAGGCTTATTTGCGCAATTTGAGCATTTCTAGCATGTTTGGTTGAAATTGGAAATTTACATTTTTAAGTTTTGTCAGACGTTTGTAATATTCTCACAATAAGCTAATTAGCTCAATTGGAGCATTTCTAGCATGTTTGGTTGAAATTGGAAATTTACAGTTTTCAGTTTTGTCAGACGTTTGTAATATTCTCACAATAAGCTAATTAGCTCAATTGGAGCATTTCTAGCATGTTTGGTTGAAATTGGAAATTTACATTTTTCACTTTTGTCAGACAATTGCAATATTCTCACAATAAGCTAATTAGCTCAATTGGAACATTTCTAGCATGTTTGGTTGAAATTGGAAATTTACATTTTTCACTTTTGTCAGACAATTGCAATATTCTCACAAAAAGCTAATTAGCACAATTGGAGCATTTCTAGCATGTTTGGTTGAAATTGGAAATTTACATTTTTCACTTTTTTCAGACAATTGCAATATTCTCACAATAAGCTAATTAGCTCATCTGGAACATTTCTAGCATGTTTGGTTGAAATTGGAAATTTACATTTTTCACTTTTGTCAGACAATTGCAATATTCTCACAATAAGCTAATTAGCTCAATTGGAGCATTTCTAGCATGTTTGGTTGAAATTGGAAATTTACATTTTTCAGTTTTGTCAGACGTTTGTAATATTCTCACAATAAGCTAATTAGCTCAATTGGAGCATTTCTAGCATGTTTGGTTGAAATCAGAAATTTACATTTTTTACTTTTGTCAGACGTTTGTAATATTCTCACAATAAGCTAATTAGCTCAATTGGAGCATTTCTAGCATGTTTGGTTGAAATTGGAAATTTACATTTTTCAGTTTTGTCAGACGTTTGTAATATTCTCACAATAAGCTAATTAGCTCAATTGGAGCATTTCTAGCATGTTTGGTTGAAATTGGAAATTTACATTTTTAACTTTTGTCAGACGTTTGTAATATTCTAACAATAAGCTAATTAGCTCAATTGGAGCATTTCTAGCATGTTTGGTTGAAATTGGAAATTTACATTTTCACTTTTGTCAGACAATTGCAATATGCTATCAGTAAGCTAATTAGCTCAATTGGAGCATTTCTAGCATGTTTGGTTGAAATTGGAAATTCCTATTTTTCAGTTTTGTCAGACGTTTGTAATATTCTCACAATAAGCTAATTAGCTCAATTGGAGCATTTCTAGCTTGTTTGGTTGAAATTGGAAATTTACATTTTTCAGTTTGGTCAGACGTTTGTAATATTCTCACAATAAGCTAATTAGCTCAATTGAAACATTTCTAGCATGTTTGGTTGAAATTGGAAATTTACATTTTTCAGTTTTGTCAGACGTTTGTAATATTCTCACAATAAGCTAATTAGCTCAATTGGAGCATTTCTAGCATGTTTGGTTGAAATTGGAAATCTACATTTTTAACTTTTGTCAGACGTTTGTAATATTCTAACAATAAGCTAATTAGCTCAATTGGAGCATTTCTAGCATGTTTGGTTGAAATTAGAAATTTACATTTTTCAGTTTTGTCAGACGTTTGTAAAATTCTTACAGTAGGCTTATTTGCGCAATTTGAGCATTTCTAGCATGTTTGGTTGAAATTGGAAATTTACATTTTTAAGTTTTGTCAGACGTTTGTAATATTCTCACAATAAGCTAATTAGCTCAATTGGAGCATTTCTAGCATGTTTGGTTGAAATTGGAAATTTACATGTTTCAGTTTTGTCAGACGTTTGTAATATTCTCACAATAAGCTAATTAGCTCAATTGGAGCATTTCTAGCATGTTTGGTTGAAATTGGAAATTTACATTTTTCACTTTTGTCAGACAATTGCAATATTCTCACAATAAGCTAATTAGCTCAATTGGAACATTTCTAGCATGTTTGGTTGAAATTGGAAATTTACATTTTTCACTTTTGTCAGACAATTGCAATATTCTCACAATAAGCTAATTAGCTCAATTGGAGCATTTCTAGCATGTTTGGTTGAAATTGGAAATTTACATTTTTCAGTTTTGTCAGACGTTTGTAATATTCTCACAATAAGCTAATTAGCTCAATTGGAGCATTTCTAGCATGTTTGGTTGAAATTGGAAATTTACATTTTTCACTTTTGTCAGACAATTGCAATATTCTATCAATAAGCTAATTAGCTCAATTGGAGCATTTCTAGCATGTTTGATTGAAATTGGAATTATAAATTTTTCACTTTTGTCAGACGTTTGTAATATTCTCACAATAAGCTAATTAGCTCAATTGGAGCATTTCTAGCATGTTTGGTTGAAATTGGAAATTTACATTTTTCAGTTTTGTCAGACGTTTGTAATATTCTCACAATAAGCTAATTAGCACAATTGGAGCATTTCTAGCATGTTTGGTTGAAATTGGAAATTTACATTTTTCACTTTTTTCAGACAATTGCAATATTCTCACAATAAGCTAATTAGCTCAATTGGAACATTTCTAGCATGTTTGGTTGAAATTGGAAATTTACATTTTTCACTTTTGTCAGACGTTTGTAATATTCTCACAATAAGCTAATTAGCTCAATTGGAGCATTTCTAGCATGTTTGGTTGAAATTGGAAATTTACATTTTTCACTTTTGTCAGACAATTGCAATATTCTCACAATAAGCTAATTAGCTCAATTGGAGCATTTTTAGCATGTTTAAGTGAAATTAGAATTTTACATTTTTCAGTTTTGTCAGACGTTTGTAATATTCTCACAATAAGCTAATTAGCTCAATTGGAGCATTTCTAGCATGTTTGGTTGAAATTGGAAATTTACATTTTTCAGTTTTGTCAGACGTTTGTAATATTCTCACAATAAGCTAATTAGCTCAATTGGAGCATTTCTAGCATGTTTGGTTGAAATTAGAAATTTACATTTTTCAGTTTTGTCAGACGTTTGTAAAATTCTTACAGTAGGCTTATTTGCGCAATTTGAGCATTTCTAGCATGTTTGGTTGAAATTGGAAATTTACATTTTTAAGTTTTGTCAGACGTTTGTAATATTCTCACAATAAGCTAATTAGCTCAATTGGAGCATTTCTAGCATGTTTGGTTGAAATTGGAAATTTACAGTTTTCAGTTTTGTCAGACGTTTGTAATATTCTCACAATAAGCTAATTAGCTCAATTGGAGCATTTCTAGCATGTTTGGTTGAAATTGGAAATTTACATTTTTCACTTTTGTCAGACAATTGCAATATTCTCACAATAAGCTAATTAGCTCAATTGGAACATTTCTAGCATGTTTGGTTGAAATTGGAAATTTACATTTTTCACTTTTGTCAGACAATTGCAATATTCTCACAAAAAGCTAATTAGCACAATTGGAGCATTTCTAGCATGTTTGGTTGAAATTGGAAATTTACATTTTTCACTTTTTTCAGACAATTGCAATATTCTCACAATAAGCTAATTAGCTCATCTGGAACATTTCTAGCATGTTTGGTTGAAATTGGAAATTTACATTTTTCACTTTTGTCAGACAATTGCAATATTCTCACAATAAGCTAATTAGCTCAATTGGAGCATTTCTAGCATGTTTGGTTGAAATTGGAAATTTACATTTTTCAGTTTTGTCAGACGTTTGTAATATTCTCACAATAAGCTAATTAGCTCAATTGGAGCATTTCTAGCATGTTTGGTTGAAATCAGAAATTTACATTTTTTACTTTTGTCAGACGTTTGTAATATTCTCACAATAAGCTAATTAGCTCAATTGGAGCATTTCTAGCATGTTTGGTTGAAATTGGAAATTTACATTTTTCAGTTTTGTCAGACGTTTGTAATATTCTCACAATAAGCTAATTAGCTCAATTGGAGCATTTCTAGCATGTTTGGTTGAAATTGGAAATTTACATTTTTAACTTTTGTCAGACGTTTGTAATATTCTAACAATAAGCTAATTAGCTCAATTGGAGCATTTCTAGCATGTTTGGTTGAAATTGGAAATTTACATTTTCACTTTTGTCAGACAATTGCAATATGCTATCAGTAAGCTAATTAGCTCAATTGGAGCATTTCTAGCATGTTTGGTTGAAATTGGAAATTCCTATTTTTCAGTTTTGTCAGACGTTTGTAATATTCTCACAATAAGCTAATTAGCTCAATTGGAGCATTTTTAGCATGTTTGGTTGAAATTGGAAATCTACATTTTTCAGTTTTGTCAGACGTTTGTAAAATTCTTACAGTAGGCTTATTTGCGCAATTTGAGCATTTCTAGCATGTTTGGTTGAAATTGGAAATTTACATTTTTCACTTTTGTCAGACAATTGCAATATTCTCACAATAAGCTAATTAGCTCAATTGGAGCATTTCTAGCATGTTTGGTTGAAATTGGAAATTTACATTTTTCAGTTTTGTCAGACGTTTGTAATATTCTCACAATAAGCTAATTAGCTCAATTGGAGCATTTCTAGCATGTTTGGTTGAAATTGGAAATTTACATTTTTCACTTTTGTCAGACAATTGCAATATTCTATCAATAAGCTAATTAGCTCAATTGGAGCATTTCTAGCATGTTTGATTGAAATTGGAATTATAAATTTTTCACTTTTGTCAGACGTTTGTAATATTCTCACAATAAGCTAATTAGCTCAATTGGAGCATTTCTAGCATGTTTGGTTGAAATTGGAAATTTACATTTTTCAGTTTTGTCAGACGTTTGTAATATTCTCACAATAAGCTAATTAGCACAATTGGAGCATTTCTAGCATGTTTGGTTGAAATTGGAAATTTACATTTTTCACTTTTTTCAGACAATTGCAATATTCTCACAATAAGCTAATTAGCTCAATTGGAACATTTCTAGCATGTTTGGTTGAAATTGGAAATTTACATTTTTCACTTTTGTCAGACGTTTGTAATATTCTCACAATAAGCTAATTAGCTCAATTGGAGCATTTCTAGCATGTTTGGTTGAAATTGGAAATTTACATTTTTCACTTTTGTCAGACAATTGCAATATTCTCACAATAAGCTAATTAGCTCAATTGGAGCATTTTTAGCATGTTTAAGTGAAATTAGAATTTTACATTTTTCAGTTTTGTCAGACGTTTGTAATATTCTCACAATAAGCTAATTAGCTCAATTGGAGCATTTCTAGCATGTTTGGTTGAAATTGGAAATTTACATTTTTCAGTTTTGTCAGACGTTTGTAATATTCTCACAATAAGCTAATTAGCTCAATTGGAGCATTTCTAGCATGTTTGGTTGAAATTAGAAATTTACATTTTTCAGTTTTGTCAGACGTTTGTAAAATTCTTACAGTAGGCTTATTTGCGCAATTTGAGCATTTCTAGCATGTTTGGTTGAAATTGGAAATTTACATTTTTAAGTTTTGTCAGACGTTTGTAATATTCTCACAATAAGCTAATTAGCTCAATTGGAGCATTTCTAGCATGTTTGGTTGAAATTGGAAATTTACAGTTTTCAGTTTTGTCAGACGTTTGTAATATTCTCACAATAAGCTAATTAGCTCAATTGGAGCATTTCTAGCATGTTTGGTTGAAATTGGAAATTTACATTTTTCACTTTTGTCAGACAATTGCAATATTCTCACAATAAGCTAATTAGCTCAATTGGAACATTTCTAGCATGTTTGGTTGAAATTGGAAATTTACATTTTTCACTTTTGTCAGACAATTGCAATATTCTCACAAAAAGCTAATTAGCACAATTGGAGCATTTCTAGCATGTTTGGTTGAAATTGGAAATTTACATTTTTCACTTTTTTCAGACAATTGCAATATTCTCACAATAAGCTAATTAGCTCATCTGGAACATTTCTAGCATGTTTGGTTGAAATTGGAAATTTACATTTTTCACTTTTGTCAGACAATTGCAATATTCTCACAATAAGCTAATTAGCTCAATTGGAGCATTTCTAGCATGTTTGGTTGAAATTGGAAATTTACATTTTTCAGTTTTGTCAGACGTTTGTAATATTCTCACAATAAGCTAATTAGCTCAATTGGAGCATTTCTAGCATGTTTGGTTGAAATCAGAAATTTACATTTTTTACTTTTGTCAGACGTTTGTAATATTCTCACAATAAGCTAATTAGCTCAATTGGAGCATTTCTAGCATGTTTGGTTGAAATTGGAAATTTACATTTTTCAGTTTTGTCAGACGTTTGTAATATTCTCACAATAAGCTAATTAGCTCAATTGGAGCATTTCTAGCATGTTTGGTTGAAATTGGAAATTTACATTTTTAACTTTTGTCAGACGTTTGTAATATTCTAACAATAAGCTAATTAGCTCAATTGGAGCATTTCTAGCATGTTTGGTTGAAATTGGAAATTTACATTTTCACTTTTGTCAGACAATTGCAATATGCTATCAGTAAGCTAATTAGCTCAATTGGAGCATTTCTAGCATGTTTGGTTGAAATTGGAAATTCCTATTTTTCAGTTTTGTCAGACGTTTGTAATATTCTCACAATAAGCTAATTAGCTCAATTGGAGCATTTCTAGCTTGTTTGGTTGAAATTGGAAATTTACATTTTTCAGTTTGGTCAGACGTTTGTAATATTCTCACAATAAGCTAATTAGCTCAATTGAAACATTTCTAGCATGTTTGGTTGAAATTGGAAATTTACATTTTTCAGTTTTGTCAGACGTTTGTAATATTCTCACAATAAGCTAATTAGCTCAATTGGAGCATTTTTAGCATGTTTGGTTGAAATTGGAAATCTACATTTTTAACTTTTGTCAGACGTTTGTAATATTCTAACAATAAGCTAATTAGCTCAATTGGAGCATTTCTAGCATGTTTGGTTGAAATTAGAAATTTACATTTTTCAGTTTTGTCAGACGTTTGTAAAATTCTTACAGTAGGCTTATTTGCGCAATTTGAGCATTTCTAGCATGTTTGGTTGAAATTGGAAATTTACATTTTTAAGTTTTGTCAGACGTTTGTAATATTCTCACAATAAGCTAATTAGCTCAATTGGAGCATTTCTAGCATGTTTGGTTGAAATTGGAAATTTACATGTTTCAGTTTTGTCAGACGTTTGTAATATTCTCACAATAAGCTAATTAGCTCAATTGGAGCATTTCTAGCATGTTTGGTTGAAATTGGAAATTTACATTTTTCACTTTTGTCAGACAATTGCAATATTCTCACAATAAGCTAATTAGCTCAATTGGAACATTTCTAGCATGTTTGGTTGAAATTGGAAATTTACATTTTTCACTTTTGTCAGACAATTGCAATATTCTCACAATAAGCTAATTAGCTCAATTGGAGCATTTCTAGCATGTTTGGTTGAAATTGGAAATTTACATTTTTCACTTTTGTCAGACAATTGCAATATTCTATCAATAAGCTAATTAGCTCAATTGGAGCATTTCTAGCATGTTTGATTGAAATTGGAATTATAAATTTTTCACTTTTGTCAGACGTTTGTAATATTCTCACAATAAGCTAATTAGCTCAATTGGAGCATTTCTAGCATGTTTGGTTGAAATTGGAAATTTACATTTTTCAGTTTTGTCAGACGTTTGTAATATTCTCACAATAAGCTAATTAGCACAATTGGAGCATTTCTAGCATGTTTGGTTGAAATTGGAAATTTACATTTTTCACTTTTTTCAGACAATTGCAATATTCTCACAATAAGCTAATTAGCTCAATTGGAACATTTCTAGCATGTTTGGTTGAAATTGGAAATTTACACTTTTCACTTTTGTCAGACAATTGCAATATTCTCACAATAAGCTAATTAGCTCAATTGGAGCATTTCTAGCATGTTTGGTTGAAATTGGAAATTTACATTTTTCAGTTTTGTCAGACGTTTGTAATATTCTCACAATAAGCTAATTAGCTCAATTGGAGCATTTCTAGCATGTTTGGTTGAAATCAGAAATTTACATTTTTTACTTTTGTCAGACGTTTGTAATATTCTCACAATAAGCTAATTAGCTCAATTGGAGCATTTCTAGCATGTTTGGTTGAAATTGGAAATTTACATTTTTCAGTTTTGTCAGACGTTTGTAATATTCTCACAATAAGCTAATTAGCTCAATTGGAGCATTTCTAGCATGTTTGGTTGAAATTGGAAATTTACATTTTTCACTTTTTTCAGACAATTGCAATATTCTCACAATAAGCTAATTAGCTCAATTGGAACATTTCTAGCATGTTTGGTTGAAATTGGAAATTTACATTTTTCACTTTTGTCAGACAATTGCAATATTCTCACAATAAGCTAATTAGCTCAATTGGAGCATTTCTAGCATGTTTGGTTGAAATTGGAAATTTACATTTTTCAGTTTTGTCAGACGTTTGTAATATTCTCACAATAAGCTAATTAGCTCAATTGGAGCATTTCTAGCATGTTTGGTTGAAATCAGAAATTTACATTTTTTACTTTTGTCAGACGTTTGTAATATTCTCACAATAAGCTAATTAGCTCAATTGGAGCATTTCTAGCATGTTTGGTTGAAATTGGAAATTTACATTTTTCAGTTTTGTCAGACGTTTGTAATATTCTCACAATAAGCTAATTAGCTCAATTGGAGCATTTCTAGCATGTTTGGTTGAAATTGGAAATTTACATTTTCAACTTTTGTCAGACGTTTGTAATATTCTAACAATAAGCTAATTAGCTCAACTGAAACATTTCTAGCATGTTTGGTTGAAATTGGAAATTTACATTTTTCAGTTTGGTCAGACGTTTGTAATATTCTCACAATAAGCTAATTAGCTCAATTGAAACATTTCTAGCATGTTTGGTTGAAATTGGAAATTTACATTTTTCAGTTTTGTCAGACGTTTGTAATATTCTAACAATAAGCTAATTAGCTCAATTGGAGCATTTCTAGCATGTTTGGTTGAAATTGGAAATTCCTATTTTTCAGTTTTGTCAGACGTTTGTAATATTCTCACAATAAGCTAATTAGCTCAATTGGAGCATTTCTAGCTTGTTTGGTTGAAATTGGAAATTTACATTTTTCAGTTTTGTCAGACGTTTGTAATATTCTCACAATAAGCTAATTAGCTCAATTGAAACATTTCTAGCATGTTTGGTTGAAATTGGAAATTTACATTTTTCAGTTTTGTCAGACGTTTGTAATATTCTAACAATAAGCTAATTAGCTCAATTGGAGCATTTCTAGCATGTTTGGTTGAAATTAGAAATTTACATTTTTCAGTTTTGTCAGGCGTTTGTAAAATTCTTACAGTAGGCTTATTTGCGCAATTTGAGCATTTCTAGCATGTTTGGTTGAAATTGGAAATTTACATTTTTAAGTTTTGTCAGACGTTTGTAATATTCTCACAATAAGCTAATTAGCTCAATTGGAGCATTTCTAGCATGTTTGGTTGAAATTGGAAATTTACATTTTTCAGTTTTGTCAGACGTTTGTAATATTCTCACAATAAGCTAATTAGCTCAAGTGGAGCATTTCTAGCATGTTTGGTTGAAATTGGAAATTTACATTTTTCACTTTTGTCAGACAATTGCAATATTCTCACAATAAGCTAATTAGCTCAATTGGAGCATTTCTAGCATGTTTGATTGAAATTGGAATTATAAATTTTTCACTTTTGTCAGACGTTTGTAATATTCTCACAATAAGCTAATTAGCTCAATTGGAGCATTTCTAGCATGTTTGGTTGAAATTGGAAATTTACATTTTTCAGTTTTGTCAGACGTTTGTAATATTCTCACAATAAGCTAATTAGCACAATTGGAGCATTTCTAGCATGTTTGGTTGAAATTGGAAATTTACATTTTTCACTTTTTTCAGACAATTGCAATATTCTCACAATAAGCTAATTAGCTCAATTGGAACATTTCTAGCATGTTTGGTTGAAATTGGAAATTTACATTTTTCACTTTTGTCAGACAATTGCAATATTCTCACAATAAGCTAATTAGCTCAATTGGAGCATTTCTAGCATGTTTGGTTGAAATTGGAAATTTACATTTTTCAGTTTTGTCAGACGTTTGTAATATTCTCACAATAAGCTAATTAGCTCAATTGGAGCATTTCTAGCATGTTTGGTTGAAATCAGAAATTTACATTTTTTACTTTTGTCAGACGTTTGTAATATTCTCACAATAAGCTAATTAGCTCAATTGGAGCATTTCTAGCATGTTTGGTTGAAATTGGAAATTTACATTTTTCAGTTTTGTCAGACGTTTGTAATATTCTCACAATAAGCTAATTAGCTCAATTGGAGCATTTCTAGCATGTTTGGTTGAAATTGGAAATTTACATTTTTAACTTTTGTCAGACGTTTGTAATATTCTAACAATAAGCTAATTAGCTCAATTGGAGCATTTCTAGCATGTTTGGTTGAAATTGGAAATTTACATTTTTCACTTTTGTCAGACAATTGCAATATGCTATCAGTAAGCTAATTAGCTCAATTGGAGCATTTCTAGCTTGTTTGGTTGAAATTGGAAATTTACATTTTTCAGTTTGGTCAGACGTTTGTAATATTCTCACAATAAGCTAATTAGCTCAATTGAAACATTTCTAGCATGTTTGGTTGAAATTGGAAATTTACATTTTTCAGTTTTGTCAGACGTTTGTAATATTCTCACAATAAGCTAATTAGCTCAATTGGAGCATTTCTAGCATGTTTGGTTGAAATTGGAAGTTTACATTTTTAACTTTTGTCAGACGTTTGTAATATTCTAACAATAAGCTAATTAGCTCAATTGGAGCATTTCTAGCATGTTTGGTTGAAATTGGAAATTTACATTTTTCACTTTTGTCAGACAATTGCAATATTCTATCAATAAGCTAATTAGCTCAATTGGAGCATTTCTAGCATGTTTGGTTGAAATTGGAAATTCTTATTTTTCAGTTTTGTCAGACGTTTGTAATATTCTCACAATAAGCTAATTAGCTCAATTGGATCATTTCTAGCTTGTTTGGTTGAAATTGGAAATTTACATTTTTCAGTTTGGTCAGACGTTTGTAATATTCTCACAATAAGCTAATTAGCTCAATTGAAACATTTCTAGCATGTTTGGTTGAAATTGGAAATTTACATTTTTCAGTTTTGTCAGACGTTTGTAATATTCTCACAATAAGCTAATTAGCTCAATTGGAGCATTTCTAGCATGTTTGGTTGAAATTGGAAATTTACATTTTTCACTTTTGTCAAACAATTGCAATATTCTCACAATAAGCTAATTAGCTCAATTGGAGCATTTCTAGCATGTTTGGTTGAAATTGAAAATTTAAATTTTCAGTTTTGTCAGACGTTTGTAAAATTCTTACAGTAGGCTTATTTGCGCAATTGGAGCATTTCTAGCATGTTTGATTGAAATTGGAATTTTAAATTTTTCACTTTTGTCAGACGTTTGTAATATTCTCACAATAAGCTAATTAGCTCAATTGGAGCATTTCTAGCATGTTTGGTTGAAATTGGAAATTTACATTTTTCACTTTTGTCAGACAATTGCAATATTCTCACAATAAGCTAATTAGCTCAATTGGAACATTTCTAGCATGTTTGGTTGAAATTGGAAATTTACATTTTTCACTTTTGTCAGACAATTGCAATATTCTCACAATAAGCTAATTAGCTCAATTGGAGCATTTCTAGCATGTTTGGTTGAAATTGGAAATTTACATTTTTCAGTTTTGTCAGACGTTTGTAATATTCTCACAATAAGCTAATTAGCTCAATTGGAGCATTTCTAGCATGTTTGGTTGAAATTGGAAATTTACATTTTTCACTTTTGTCAGACAATTGCAATATTCTCACAATAAGCTAATTAGCTCAATTGGAGCATTTCTAGCATGTTTGGTTGAAATTGGAAATTTACATTTTTCAGTTTTGTCAGACGTTTGTAATATTCTCACAATAAGCTAATTAGCTCAATTGAAACATTTCTAGCATGTTTGGTTGAAATTGGAAATTTACATTTTTCAGTTTTGTCAGACGTTTGTAATATTCTAACAATAAGCTAATTAGCTCAATTGGAGCATTTCTAGCATGTTTGGTTGAAATTGGAAATTCCTATTTTTCAGTTTTGTCAGACGTTTGTAATATTCTCACAATAAGCTAATTAGCTCAATTGGAGCATTTCTAGCTTGTTTGGTTGAAATTGGAAATTTAAATTTTTCAGTTTTGTCAGACGTTTGTAATATTCTCACAATAAGCTAATTAGCTCAATTGAAACATTTCTAGCATGTTTGGTTGAAATTGGAAATTTACATTTTTCAGTTTTGTCAGACGTTTGTAATATTCTAACAATAAGCTAATTAGCTCAATTGGAGCATTTCTAGCATGTTTGGTTGAAATTAGAAATTTACATTTTTCAGTTTTGTCAGACGTTTGTAAAATTCTTACAGTAGGCTTATTTGCGCAATTTGAGCATTTCTAGCATGTTTGGTTGAAATTGGAAATTTACATTTTTAAGTTTTGTCAGACGTTTGTAATATTCTCACAATAAGCTAATTAGCTCAATTGGAGCATTTCTAGCATGTTTGGTTGAAATTGGAAATTTACATTTTTCAGTTTTGTCAGACGTTTGTAATATTCTCACAATAAGCTAATTAGCTCAATTGGAGCATTTCTAGCATGTTTGGTTGAAATTGGAAATTTACATTTTTCACTTTTGTCAGACAATTGCAATATTCTCACAATAAGCTAATTAGCTCAATTGGAGCATTTCTAGCATGTTTGATTGAAATTGGAATTATAAATTTTTCACTTTTGTCAGACGTTTGTAATATTCTCACAATAAGCTAATTAGCTCAATTGGAGCATTTCTAGCATGTTTGGTTGAAATTGGAAATTTACATTTTTCAGTTTTGTCAGACGTTTGTAATATTCTCACAATAAGCTAATTAGCACAATTGGAGCATTTCTAGCATGTTTGGTTGAAATTGGAAATTTACATTTTTCACTTTTTTCAGACAATTGCAATATTCTCACAATAAGCTAATTAGCTCAATTGGAACATTTCTAGCATGTTTGGTTGAAATTGGAAATTTACATTTTTCACTTTTGTCAGACAATTGCAATATTCTCACAATAAGCTAATTAGCTCAATTGGAGCATTTCTAGCATGTTTGGTTGAAATTGGAAATTTACATTTTTCAGTTTTGTCAGACGTTTGTAATATTCTCACAATAAGCTAATTAGCTCAATTGGAGCATTTCTAGCATGTTTGGTTGAAATCAGAAATTTACAGTTTTTACTTTTGTCAGACGTTTGTAATATTCTCACAATAAGCTAATTAGCTCAATTGGAGCATTTCTAGCATGTTTGGTTGAAATTGGAAATTTACATTTTTCAGTTTTGTCAGACGTTTGTAATATTCTCACAATAAGCTAATTAGCTCAATTGGAGCATTTCTAGCATGTTTGGTTGAAATTGGAAATTTACATTTTTAACTTTTGTCAGACGTTTGTAATATTCTAACAATAAGCTAATTAGCTCAATTGGAGCATTTCTAGCATGTTTGGTTGAAATTGGAAATTTACATTTTTCACTTTTGTCAGACAATTGCAATATGCTATCAGTAAGCTAATTAGCTCAATTGGAGCATTTCTAGCATGTTTGGTTGAAATTGGAAATTCCTATTTTTCAGTTTTGTCAGACGTTTGTAATATTCTCACAATAAGCTAATTAGCTCAATTGGAGCATTTCTAGCTTGTTTGGTTGAAATTGGAAATTTACATTTTTCAGTTTGGTCAGACGTTTGTAATATTCTCACAATAAGCTAATTAGCTCAATTGAAACATTTCTAGCATGTTTGGTTGAAATTGGAAATTTACATTTTTCAGTTTTGTCAGACGTTTGTAATATTCTCACAATAAGCTAATTAGCTCAATTGGAGCATTTCTAGCATGTTTGGTTGAAATTGGAAGTTTACATTTTTAACTTTTGTCAGACGTTTGTAATATTCTAACAATAAGCTAATTAGCTCAATTGGAGCATTTCTAGCATGTTTGGTTGAAATTGGAAATTTACATTTTTCACTTTTGTCAGACAATTGCAATATTCTATCAATAAGCTAATTAGCTCAATTGGAGCATTTCTAGCATGTTTGGTTGAAATTGGAAATTTACATTTTTCACTTTTGTCAGACGTTTGTAATATTCTCACAATAAGCTAATTAGCTCAATTGGATCATTTCTAGCTTGTTTGGTTGAAATTGGAAATTTACATTTTTCAGTTTGGTCAGACGTTTGTAATATTCTCACAATAAGCTAATTAGCTCAATTGAAACATTTCTAGCATGTTTGGTTGAAATTGGAAATTTACATTTTTCAGTTTTGTCAGACGTTTGTAATATTCTCACAATAAGCTAATTAGCTCAATTGGAGCATTTCTAGCATGTTTGGTTGAAATTGGAAATTTACATTTTTCACTTTTGTCAAACAATTGCAATATTCTCACAATAAGCTAATTAGCTCAATTGGAGCATTTCTAGCATGTTTGGTTGAAATTGAAAATTTAAATTTTCAGTTTTGTCAGACGTTTGTAAAATTCTTACAGTAGGCTTATTTGCGCAATTGGAGCATTTCTAGCATGTTTGATTGAAATTGGAATTTTAAATTTTTCACTTTTGTCAGACGTTTGTAATATTCTCACAATAAGCTAATTAGCTCAATTGGAGCATTTCTAGCATGTTTGGTTGAAATTGGAAATTTACATTTTTCACTTTTGTCAGACAATTGCAATATTCTCACAATAAGCTAATTAGCTCAATTGGAACATTTCTAGCATGTTTGGTTGAAATTGGAAATTTACATTTTTCACTTTTGTCAGACAATTGCAATATTCTCACAATAAGCTAATTAGCTCAATTGGAGCATTTCTAGCATGTTTGGTTGAAATTGGAAATTTACATTTTTCAGTTTTGTCAGACGTTTGTAATATTCTCACAATAAGCTAATTAGCTCAATTGGAGCATTTCTAGCATGTTTGGTTAAAATTGGAAAGTTACATTTTTCACTTTTGTCAGACAATTGCAATATTCTATCAATAAGCTAATTAGCTCAATTGGAGCATTTCTAGCATGTTTGATTGAAATTGGAATTATAAATTTTTCACTTTTGTCAGACGTTTGTAATATTCTCACAATAAGCTAATTAGCTCAATTGGAGCATTTCTAGCATGTTTGGTTGAAATTGGAAATTTACATTTTTCAGTTTTGTCAGACGTTTGTAATATTCTCACAATAAGCTAATTAGCACAATTGGAGCATTTCTAGCATGTTTGGTTGAAATTGGAAATTTACATTTTTCACTTTTTTCAGACAATTGCAATATTCTCACAATAAGCTAATTAGCTCAATTGGAACATTTCTAGCATGTTTGGTTGAAATTGGAAATTTACATTTTTCACTTTTGTCAGACAATTGCAATATTCTCACAATAAGCTAATTAGCTCAATTGGAGCATTTCTAGCATGTTTGGTTGAAATTGGAAATTTACATTTTTCAGTTTTGTCAGACGTTTGTAATATTCTCACAATAAGCTAATTAGCTCAATTGGAGCATTTCTAGCATGTTTGGTTGAAATTGGAAATCTACATTTTTAACTTTTGTCAGACGTTTGTAATATTCTAACAATAAGCTAATTAGCTCAATTGGAGCATTTCTAGCATGTTTGGTTGAAATTAGAAATTTACATTTTTCAGTTTTGTCAGACGTTTGTAAAATTCTTACAGTAGGCTTATTTGCGCAATTTGAGCATTTCTAGCATGTTTGGTTGAAATTGGAAATTTACATTTTTAAGTTTTGTCAGACGTTTGTAATATTCTCACAATAAGCTAATTAGCTCAATTGGAGCATTTCTAGCATGTTTGGTTGAAATTGGAAATTTACATTTTTCAGTTTTGTCAGACGTTTGTAATATTCTCACAATAAGCTAATTAGCTCAATTGGAGCATTTCTAGCATGTTTGGTTGAAATTGGAAATTTACATTTTTCACTTTTGTCAGACAATTGCAATATTCTCACAATAAGCTAATTAGCTCAATTGGAACATTTCTAGCATGTTTGGTTGAAATTGGAAATTTACATTTTTCACTTTTGTCAGACAATTGCAATATTCTCACAATAAGCTAATTAGCTCAATTGGAGCATTTCTAGCATGTTTGGTTGAAATTGGAAATTTACATTTTTCAGTTTTGTCAGACGTTTGTAATATTCTCACAATAAGCTAATTAGCTCAATTGGAGCATTTCTAGCATGTTTGGTTGAAATTGGAAATTTACATTTTTCACTTTTGTCAGACAATTGCAATATTCTATCAATAAGCTAATTAGCTCAATTGGAGCATTTCTAGCATGTTTGATTGAAATTGGAATTATAAATTTTTCACTTTTGTCAGACGTTTGTAATATTCTCACAATAAGCTAATTAGCTCAATTGGAGCATTTCTAGCATGTTTGGTTGAAATTGGAAATTTACATTTTTCAGTTTTGTCAGACGTTTGTAATATTCTCACAATAAGCTAATTAGCACAATTGGAGCATTTCTAGCATGTTTGGTTGAAATTGGAAATTTACATTTTTCACTTTTTTCAGACAATTGCAATATTCTCACAATAAGCTAATTAGCTCAATTGGAACATTTCTAGCATGTTTGGTTGAAATTGGAAATTTACATTTTTCACTTTTGTCAGACAATTGCAATATTCTCACAATAAACTAATTAGCTCAATTGGAGCATTTCTAGCATGTTTGGTTGAAATTGGAAATTTACATTTTTCAGTTTTGTCAGACGTTTGTAATATTCTCACAATAAGCTAATTAGCTCAATTGGAGCATTTCTAGCATGTTTGGTTGAAATCAGAAATTTACATTTTTTACTTTTGTCAGACGTTTTTAATATTCTCACAATAAGCTAATTAGCTCAATTGGAGCATTTCTAGCATGTTTGGTTGAAATTGGAAATTTACATTTTTCAGTTTTGTCAGACGTTTGTAATATTCTCACAATAAGCTAATTAGCTCAATTGGAGCATTTCTAGCATGTTTGGTTGAAATTGGAAATTTACATTTTTAACTTTTGTCAGACGTTTGTAATATTCTAACAATAAGCTAATTAGCTCAATTGGAGCATTTCTAGCATGTTTGGTTGAAATTGGAAATTTACATTTTTCACTTTTGTCAGACAATTGCAATATGCTATCAGAAAGCTAATTAGCTCAATTGGAGCATTTCTAGCATGTTTGGTTGAAATTGGAAATTCCTATTTTTCAGTTTTGTCAGACGTTTGTAATATTCTCACAATAAGCTAATTAGCTCAATTGGAGCATTTCTAGCATGTTTGGTTGAAATTGAAAATTTACATTTTTCACTTTTGTCAAACAATTGCAATATTCTCACAATAAGCTAATTAGCTCAATTGGAGCATTTCTAGCATGTTTGGTTGAAATTGAAAATTTAAATTTTCAGTTTTGTCAGACGTTTGTAAAATTCTTACAGTAGGCTTATTTGCGCAATTGGAGCATTTCTAGCATGTTTGATTGAAATTGGAAATTTACATTTTTCAGTTTTGTCAGACGTTTGTAATATTCTCACAATAAGCTAATTAGCTCAATTGAAACATTTCTAGCATGTTTGGTTGAAATTGGAAATTTACATTTTTCAGTTTTGTCAGACAATTGCAATATTCTCACAATAAGCTAATTAGCTCAATTGGAGCATTTCTAGCATGTTTGGTTGAAATTGGAAATTTACATTTTTCAGTTTTGTCAGACGTTTGTAATATTCTCACAATAAGCTAATTAGCTCAATTGGAGCATTTCTAGCATGTTTGGTTGAAATCAGAAATTTACATTTTTTACTTTTGTCAGACGTTTGTAATATTCTCACAATAAGCTAATTAGCTCAATTGGAGCATTTCTAGCATGTTTGGTTGAAATTGGAAATTTACATTTTTCAGTTTTGTCAGACGTTTGTAATATTCTCACAATAAGCTAATTAGCTCAATTGGAGCATTTCTAGCATGTTTGGTTGAAATTGGAAATTTACATTTTTAACTTTTGTCAGACGTTTGTAATATTCTAACAATAAGCTAATTAGCTCAATTGAAACATTTCTAGCATGTTTGGTTGAAATTGGAAATTTACATTTTTCAGTTTGGTCAGACGTTTGTAATATTCTCACAATAAGCTAATTAGCTCAATTGAAACATTTCTAGCATGTTTGGTTGAAATTGGAAATTTACATTTTTCAGTTTTGTCAGACGTTTGTAATATTCTAACAATAAGCTAATTAGCTCAATTGGAGCATTTCTAGCATGTTTGGTTGAAATTGGAAATTCCTATTTTTCAGTTTTGTCAGACGTTTGTAATATTCTCACAATAAGCTAATTAGCTCAATTGGAGCATTTCTAGCTTGTTTGGTTGAAATTGGAAATTTACATTTTTCAGTTTTGTCAGACGTTTGTAATATTCTCACAATAAGCTAATTAGCTCAATTGAAACAGTTCTAGCATGTTTGGTTGAAATTGGAAATTTACATTTTTCAGTTTTGTCAGACGTTTGTAATATTCTAACAATAAGCTAATTAGCTCAATTGGAGCATTTCTAGCATGTTTGGTTGAAATTAGAAATTTACATTTTTCAGTTTTGTCAGACGTTTGTAAAATTCTTACAGTAGGCTTATTTGCGCAATTTGAGCATTTCTAGCATGTTTGGTTGAAATTGGAAATTTACATTTTTAAGTTTTGTCAGACGTTTGTAATATTCTCACAATAAGCTAATTAGCTCAATTGGAGCATTTCTAGCATGTTTGGTTGAAATTGGAAATTTACATTTTTCAGTTTTGTCAGACGTTTGTAATATTCTCACAATAAGCTAATTAGCTCAATTGGAGCATTTCTAGCATGTTTGGTTGAAATTGGAAATTTACATTTTTCACTTTTGTCAGACAATTGCAATATTCTCACAATAAGCTAATTAGCTCAATTGGAGCATTTCTAGCATGTTTGATTGAAATTGGAATTATAAATTTTTCACTTTTGTCAGACGTTTGTAATATTCTCACAATAAGCTAATTAGCTCAATTGGAGCATTTCTAGCATGTTTGGTTGAAATTGGAAATTTACATTTTTCAGTTTTGTCAGACGTTTGTAATATTCTCACAATAAGCTAATTAGCACAATTGGAGCATTTCTAGCATGTTTGGTTGAAATTGGAAATTTACATTTTTCACTTTTTTCAGACAATTGCAATATTCTCACAATAAGCTAATTAGCTCAATTGGAACATTTCTAGCATGTTTGGTTGAAATTGGAAATTTACATTTTTCACTTTTGTCAGACAATTGCAATATTCTCACAATAAGCTAATTAGCTCAATTGGAGCATTTCTAGCATGTTTGGTTGAAATTGGAAATTTACATTTTTCAGTTTTGTCAGACGTTTGTAATATTCTCACAATAAGCTAATTAGCTCAATTGGAGCATTTCTAGCATGTTTGGTTGAAATCAGAAATTTACATTTTTTACTTTTGTCAGACGTTTGTAATATTCTCACAATAAGCTAATTAGCTCAATTGGAGCATTTCTAGCATGTTTGGTTGAAATTGGAAATTTACATTTTTCAGTTTTGTCAGACGTTTGTAATATTCTCACAATAAGCTAATTAGCTCAATTGGAGCATTTCTAGCATGTTTGGTTGAAATTGGAAATTTACATTTTTAACTTTTGTCAGACGTTTGTAATATTCTAACAATAAGCTAATTAGCTCAATTGGAGCATTTCTAGCATGTTTGGTTGAAATTGGAAATTTACATTTTTCACTTTTGTCAGACAATTGCAATATGCTATCAGTAAGCTAATTAGCTCAATTGGAGCATTTCTAGCATGTTTGGTTGAAATTGGAAATTCCTATTTTTCAGTTTTGTCAGACGTTTGTAATATTCTCACAATAAGCTAATTAGCTCAATTGGAGCATTTCTAGCTTGTTTGGTTGAAATTGGAAATTTACATTTTTCAGTTTGGTCAGACGTTTGTAATATTCTCACAATAAGCTAATTAGCTCAATTGAAACATTTCTAGCATGTTTGGTTGAAATTGGAAATTTACATTTTTCAGTTTTGTCAGACGTTTGTAATATTCTCACAATAAGCTAATTAGCTCAATTGGAGCATTTCTAGCATGTTTGGTTGAAATTGGAAGTTTACATTTTTAACTTTTGTCAGACGTTTGTAATATTCTAACAATAAGCTAATTAGCTCAATTGGAGCATTTCTAGCATGTTTGGTTGAAATTGGAAATTTACATTTTTCACTTTTGTCAGACAATTGCAATATTCTATCAATAAGCTAATTAGCTCAATTGGAGCATTTCTAGCATGTTTGGTTGAAATTGGAAATTCTTATTTTTCAGTTTTGTCAGACGTTTGTAATATTCTCACAATAAGCTAATTAGCTCAATTGGATCATTTCTAGCTTGTTTGGTTGAAATTGGAAATTTACATTTTTCAGTTTGGTCAGACGTTTGTAATATTCTCACAATAAGCTAATTAGCTCAATTGAAACATTTCTAGCATGTTTGGTTGAAATTGGAAATTTACATTTTTCAGTTTTGTCAGACGTTTGTAATATTCTCACAATAAGCTAATTAGCTCAATTGGAGCATTTCTAGCATGTTTGGTTGAAATTGGAAATTTACATTTTTCACTTTTGTCAGACAATTGCAATATTCTATCAATAAGCTAATTAGCTCAATTGGAGCATTTCTAGCATGTTTGGTTGAAATTGGAAATTCTTATTTTTCAGTTTTGTCAGACGTTTGTAATATTCTCACAATAAGCTAATTAGCTCAATTGGATCATTTCTAGCTTGTTTGGTTGAAATTGGAAATTTACATTTTTCAGTTTGGTCAGACGTTTGTAATATTCTCACAATAAGCTAATTAGCTCAATTGAAACATTTCTAGCATGTTTGGTTGAAATTGGAAATTTACATTTTTCAGTTTTGTCAGACGTTTGTAATATTCTCACAATAAGCTAATTAGCTCAATTGGAGCATTTCTAGCATGTTTGGTTGAAATTGGAAATTTACATTTTTCACTTTTGTCAAACAATTGCAATATTCTCACAATAAGCTAATTAGCTCAATTGGAGCATTTCTAGCATGTTTGGTTGAAATTGAAAATTTAAATTTTCAGTTTTGTCAGACGTTTGTAAAATTCTTACAGTAGGCTTATTTGCGCAATTGGAGCATTTCTAGCATGTTTGATTGAAATTGGAATTTTAAATTTTTCACTTTTGTCAGACGTTTGTAATATTCTCACAATAAGCTAATTAGCTCAATTGGAGCATTTCTAGCATGTTTGGTTGAAATTGGAAATTTACATTTTTCACTTTTGTCAGACAATTGCAATATTCTCACAATAAGCTAATTAGCTCAATTGGAACATTTCTAGCATGTTTGGTTGAAATTGGAAATTTACATTTTTCACTTTTGTCAGACAATTGCAATATTCTCACAATAAGCTAATTAGCTCAATTGGAGCATTTCTAGCATGTTTGGTTGAAATTGGAAAATTACATTTTTCAGTTTTGTCAGACGTTTGTAATATTCTCACAATAAGCTAATTAGCTCAATTGGAGCATTTCTAGCATGTTTGGTTAAAATTGGAAAGTTACATTTTTCACTTTTGTCAGACAATTGCAATATTCTAACAATAAGCTAATTAGCTCAATTGGAGCATTTCTAGCATGTTTGGTTGAAATTGGAAATTTACATTTTTCACTTTTGTCAGACAATTGCAATATGCTATCAGTAAGCTAATTAGCTCAATTGGAGCATTTCTAGCATGTTTGGTTGAAATTGGAAATTCCTATTTTTCAGTTTTGTCAGACGTTTGTAATATTCTCACAATAAGCTAATTAGCTCAATTGGAGCATTTCTAGCTTGTTTGGTTGAAATTGGAAATTTACATTTTTCAGTTTGGTCAGACGTTTGTAATATTCTCACAATAAGCTAATTAGCTCAATTGAAACATTTCTAGCATGTTTGGTTGAAATTGGAAATTTACATTTTTCAGTTTTGTCAGACGTTTGTAATATTCTCACAATAAGCTAATTAGCTCAATTGGAGCATTTCTAGCATGTTTGGTTGAAATTGGAAGTTTACATTTTTAACTTTTGTCAGACGTTTGTAATATTCTAACAATAAGCTAATTAGCTCAATTGGAGCATTTCTAGCATGTTTGGTTGAAATTGGAAATTTACATTTTTCACTTTTGTCAGACAATTGCAATAATCTATCAATAAGCTAATTAGCTCAATTGGAGCATTTCTAGCATGTTTGGTTGAAATTGGAAATTCTTATTTTTCAGTTTTGTCAGACGTTTGTAATATTCTCACAATAAGCTAATTAGCTCAATTGGATCATTTCTAGCTTGTTTGGTTGAAATTGGAAATTTACATTTTTCAGTTTGGTCAGACGTTTGTAATATTCTCACAATAAGCTAATTAGCTCAATTGAAACATTTCTAGCATGTTTGGTTGAAATTGGAAATTTACATTTTTCAGTTCTGTCAGACGTTTGTAATATTCTCACAATAAGCTAATTAGCTCAATTGGAGCATTTCTAGCATGTTTGGTTGAAATTGGAAATTTACATTTTTCACTTTTGTCAAACAATTGCAATATTCTCACAATAAGCTAATTAGCTCAATTGGAGCATTTCTAGCATGTTTGGTTGAAATTGAAAATTTAAATTTTCAGTTTTGTCAGACGTTTGTAAAATTCTTACAGTAGGCTTATTTGCGCAATTGGAGCATTTCTAGCATGTTTGATTGAAATTGGAATTTTAAATTTTTCACTTTTGTCAGACGTTTGTAATATTCTCACAATAAGCTAATTAGCTCAATTGGAGCATTTCTAGCATGTTTGGTTGAAATTGGAAATTTACATTTTTCACTTTTGTCAGACAATTGCAATATTCTCACAATAAGCTAATTAGCTCAATTGGAACATTTCTAGCATGTTTGGTTGAAATTGGAAATTTACATTTTTCACTTTTGTCAGACAATTGCAATATTCTCACAATAAGCTAATTAGCTCAATTGGAGCATTTCTAGCATGTTTGGTTGAAATTGGAAAATTACATTTTTCAGTTTTGTCAGACGTTTGTAATATTCTCACAATAAGCTAATTAGCTCAATTGGAGCATTTCTAGCATGTTTGGTTAAAATTGGAAAGTTACATTTTTCACTTTTGTCAGACAATTGCAATATTCTATCAATAAGCTAATTAGCTCAATTGGAGCATTTCTAGCATGTTTGATTGAAATTGGAATTATAAATTTTTCACTTTTGTCAGACGTTTGTAATATTCTCACAATAAGCTAATTAGCTCAATTGGAGCATTTCTAGCATGTTTGGTTGAAATTGGAAATTTACATTTTTCAGTTTTGTCAGACGTTTGTAATATTCTCACAATAAGCTAATTAGCTCAATTGGAGCATTTCTAGCATGTTTGGTTGAAATTGGAAATTTACATTTTTCACTTTTTTCAGACAATTGCAATATTCTCACAATAAGCTAATTAGCTCAATTGGAACATTTCTAGCATGTTTGGTTGAAATTGGAAATTTACATTTTTCACTTTTGTCAGACAATTGCAATATTCTCACAATAAGCTAATTAGCTCAATTGGAGCATTTCTAGCATGTTTGGTTGAAATTGGAAATTTACATTTTTCACTTTTTTCAGACAATTGCAATATTCTCACAATAAGCTAATTAGCTCAATTGGAGCATTTCTAGCATGTTTGGTTGAAATTGGAAATTTACATTTTTCAGTTTTGTCAGACGTTTGTAATATTCTCACAATAAGCTAATTAGCTCAATTGGAGCATTTCTAGCATGTTTGGTTGAAATTGGAAATTTACATTTTTCACTTTTGTCAGACAATTGCAATATTCTATCAATAAGCTAATTAGCTCAATTGGAGCATTTCTAGCATGTTTGATTGAAATTGGAAATTTACATTTTTAAGTTTTGTCAGACGTTTGTAATATTCTCACAATAAGCTAATTAGCTCAATTGGAACATTTCTAGCATGTTTGGTTGAAATTGGAAATTTACATTTTTCACTTTTGTCAGACAATTGCAATATTCTCACAATAAGCTAATTAGCTCAATTGGAGCATTTCTAGCATGTTTGGTTGAAATTGGAAATTTACATTTTTCAGTTTTGTCAGACGTTTGTAATATTCTCACAATAAGCTAATTAGCTCAATTGGAGCATTTCTAGCATGTTTGGTTGAAATTGGAAATTTACATTTTTCACTTTTGTCAGACAATTGCAATATTCTATCAATAAGCTAATTAGCTCAATTGGAGCATTTCTAGCATGTTTGATTGAAATTGGAATTATAAATTTTTCACTTTTGTCAGACGTTTGTAATATTCTCACAATAAGCTAATTAGCTCAATTGGAGCATTTCTAGCATGTTTGGTTGAAATTGGAAATTTACATTTTTCAGTTTTGTCAGACGTTTGTAATATTCTCACAATAAGCTAATTAGCACAATTGGAGCATTTCTAGCATGTTTGGTTGAAATTGGAAATTTACATTTTTCACTTTTTTCAGACAATTGCAATATTCTCACAATAAGCTAATTAGCTCAATTGGAACATTTCTAGCATGTTTGGTTGAAATTGGAAATTTACATTTTTCACTTTTGTCAGACAATTGCAATATTCTCACAATAAGCTAATTAGCTCAATTGGAGCATTTCTAGCATGTTTGGTTGAAATTGGAAATTTACATTTTTCAGTTTTGTCAGACGTTTGTAATATTCTCACAATAAGCTAATTAGCTCAATTGGAGCATTTCTAGCATGTTTGGTTGAAATCAGAAATTTACATTTTTTACTTTTGTCAGACGTTTGTAATATTCTCACAATAAGCTAATTAGCTCAATTGGAGCATTTCTAGCATGTTTGGTTGAAATTGGAAATTTACATTTTTCAGTTTTGTCAGACGTTTGTAATATTCTCACAATAAGCTAATTAGCTCAATTGGAGCATTTCTAGCATGTTTGGTTGAAATTGGAAATTTACATTTTTAACTTTTGTCAGACGTTTGTAATATTCTAACAATAAGCTAATTAGCTCAATTGGAGCATTTCTAGCATGTTTGGTTGAAATTGGAAATTTACATTTTTCACTTTTGTCAGACAATTGCAATATGCTATCAGAAAGCTAATTAGCTCAATTGGAGCATTTCTAGCATGTTTGGTTGAAATTGGAAATTCCTATTTTTCAGTTTTGTCAGACGTTTGTAATATTCTCACAATAAGCTAATTAGCTCAATTGGAGCATTTCTAGCATGTTTGGTTGAAATTGGAAATTTACATTTTTCAGTTTGGTCAGACGTTTGTAATATTCTCACAATAAGCTAATTAGCTCAATTGAAACATTTCTAGCATGTTTGGTTGAAATTGGAAATTTACATTTTTCAGTTTTGTCAGACAATTGCAATATTCTCACAATAAGCTAATTAGCTCAATTGGAGCATTTCTAGCATGTTTGGTTGAAATTGGAAATTTACATTTTTCAGTTTTGTCAGACGTTTGTAATATTCTCACAATAAGCTAATTAGCTCAATTGGAGCATTTCTAGCATGTTTGGTTGAAATCAGAAATTTACATTTTTTACTTTTGTCAGACGTTTGTAATATTCTCACAATAAGCTAATTAGCTCAATTGGAGGATTTCTAGCATGTTTGGTTGAAATTGGAAATTTACATTTTTCAGTTTTGTCAGACGTTTGTAATATTCTCACAATAAGCTAATTAGCTCAATTGGAGCATTTCTAGCATGTTTGGTTGAAATTGGAAATTTACATTTTTAACTTTTGTCAGACGTTTGTAATATTCTAACAATAAGCTAATTAGCTCAATTGAAACATTTCTAGCATGTTTGGTTGAAATTGGAAATTTACATTTTTCAGTTTGGTCAGACGTTTGTAATATTCTCACAATAAGCTAATTAGCTCAATTGAAACATTTCTAGCATGTTTGGTTGAAATTGGAAATTTACCTTTTTCAGTTTTGTCAGACGTTTGTAATATTCTAACAATAAGCTAATTAGCTCAATTGGAGCATTTCTAGCATGTTTGGTTGAAATTGGAAATTCCTATTTTTCAGTTTTGTCAGACGTTTGTAATATTCTCACAATAAGCTAACTAGCTCAATTGGAGCATTTCTAGCTTGTTTGGTTGAAATTGGAAATTTACATTTTTCAGTTTTGTCAGACGTTTGTAATATTCTCACAATAAGCTAATTAGCTCAATTGAAACATTTCTAGCATGTTTGGTTGAAATTGGAAATTTACATTTTTCAGTTTTGTCAGACGTTTGTAATATTCTAACAATAAGCTAATTAGCTCAATTGGAGCATTTCTAGCATGTTTGGTTGAAATTAGAAATTTACATTTTTCAGTTTTGTCAGACGTTTGTAAAATTCTTACAGTAGGCTTATTTGCGCAATTTGAGCATTTCTAGCATGTTTGGTTGAAATTGGAAATTTACATTTTTAAGTTTTGTCAGACGTTTGTAATATTCTCACAATAAGCTAATTAGCTCAATTGGAGCATTTCTAGCATGTTTGGTTGAAATTGGAAATTTACATTTTTCAGTTTTGTCAGACGTTTGTAATATTCTCACAATAAGCTAATTAGCTCAATTGGAGCATTTCTAGCATGTTTGGTTGAAATTGGAAATTTACATTTTTCACTTTTGTCAGACAATTGCAATATTCTCACAATAAGCTAATTAGCTCAATTGGAGCATTTCTAGCATGTTTGATTGAAATTGGAATTATAAATTTTTCACTTTTGTCAGACGTTTGTAATATTCTCACAATAAGCTAATTAGCTCAATTGGAGCATTTCTAGCATGTTTGGTTGAAATTGGAAATTTACATTTTTCAGTTTTGTCAGACGTTTGTAATATTCTCACAATAAGCTAATTAGCACAATTGGAGCATTTCTAGCATGTTTGGTTGAAATTGGAAATTTACATTTTTCACTTTTTTCAGACAATTGCAATATTCTCACAATAAGCTAATTAGCTCAATTGGAACATTTCTAGCATGTTTGGTTGAAATTGGAAATTTACATTTTTCACTTTTGTCAGACAATTGCAATATTCTCACAATAAGCTAATTAGCTCAATTGGAGCATTTCTAGCATGTTTGGTTGAAATTGGAAATTTACATTTTTCAGTTTTGTCAGACGTTTGTAATATTCTCACAATAAGCTAATTAGCTCAATTGGAGCATTTCTAGCATGTTTGGTTGAAATCAGAAATTTACATTTTTTACTTTTGTCAGACGTTTGTAATATTCTCACAATAAGCTAATTAGCTCAATTGGAGCATTTCTAGCATGTTTGGTTGAAATTGGAAATTTACATTTTTCAGTTTTGTCAGACGTTTGTAATATTCTCACAATAAGCTAATTAGCTCAATTGGAGCATTTCTAGCATGTTTGGTTGAAATTGGAAATTTACATTTTTAACTTTTGTCAGACGTTTGTAATATTCTAACAATAAGCTAATTAGCTCAATTGGAGCATTTCTAGCATGTTTGGTTGAAATTGGAAATTTACATTTTTCACTTTTGTCAGAGAATTGCAATATGCTATCAGTAAGCTAATTAGCTCAATTGGAGCATTTCTAGCATGTTTGGTTGAAATTGGAAATTCCTATTTTTCAGTTTTGTCAGACGTTTGTAATATTCTCACAATAAGCTAATTAGCTCAATTGGAGCATTTCTAGCTTGTTTGGTTGAAATTGGAAATTTACATTTTTCAGTTTGGTCAGACGTTTGTAATATTCTCACAATAAGCTAATTAGCTCAATTGAAACATTTCTAGCATGTTTGGTTGAAATTGGAAATTTACATTTTTCAGTTTTGTCAGACGTTTGTAATATTCTCACAATAAGCTAATTAGCTCAATTGGAGCATTTCTAGCATGTTTGGTTGAAATTGGAAGTTTACATTTTTAACTTTTGTCAGACGTTTGTAATATTCTAACAATAAGCTAATTAGCTCAATTGGAGCATTTCTAGCATGTTTGGTTGAAATTGGAAATTTACATTTTTCACTTTTGTCAGACAATTGCAATATTCTATCAATAAGCTAATTAGCTCAATTGGAGCATTTCTAGCATGTTTGGTTGAAATTGGAAATTCTTATTTTTCAGTTTTGTCAGACGTTTGTAATATTCTCACAATAAGCTAATTAGCTCAATTGGATCATTTCTAGCTTGTTTGGTTGAAATTGGAAATTTACATTTTTCAGTTTGGTCAGACGTTTGTAATATTCTCACAATAAGCTAATTAGCTCAATTGAAACATTTCTAGCATGTTTGGTTGAAATTGGAAATTTACATTTTTCAGTTTTGTCAGACGTTTGTAATATTCTCACAATAAGCTAATTAGCTCAATTGGAGCATTTCTAGCATGTTTGGTTGAAATTGGAAATTTACATTTTTCACTTTTGTCAAACAATTGCAATATTCTCACAATAAGCTAATTAGCTCAATTGGAGCATTTCTAGCATGTTTGGTTGAAATTGAAAATTTAAATTTTCAGTTTTGTCAGACGTTTGTAAAATTCTTACAGTAGGCATATTTGCGCAATTGGAGCATTTCTAGCATGTTTGATTGAAATTGGAATTTTAAATTTTTCACTTTTGTCAGACGTTTGTAATATTCTCACAATAAGCTAATTAGCTCAATTGGAGCATTTCTAGCATGTTTGGTTGAAATTGGAAATTTACATTTTTCACTTTTGTCAAACAATTGCAATATTCTCACAATAAGCTAATTAGCTCAATTGGAGCATTTCTAGCATGTTTGGTTGAAATTGGAAATTTACATTTTTCACTTTTGTCAGACAATTGCAATATTCTATCAATAAGCTAATTAGCTCAATTGGAGCATTTCTAGCATGTTTGATTGAAATTGGAATTATAAATTTTTCACTTTTGTCAGACGTTTGTAATATTCTCACAATAAGCTAATTAGCTCAATTGAAACATTTCTAGCATGTTTGGTTGAAATTGGAAATTTACATTTTTCAGTTTGGTCAGACGTTTGTAATATTCTCACAATAAGCTAATTAGCTCAATTGAAACATTTCTAGCATGTTTGGTTGAAATTGGAAATTTACCTTTTTCAGTTTTGTCAGACGTTTGTAATATTCTAACAATAAGCTAATTAGCTCAATTGGAGCATTTCTAGCATGTTTGGTTGAAATTGGAAATTCCTATTTTTCAGTTTTGTCAGACGTTTGTAATATTCTCACAATAAGCTAACTAGCTCAATTGGAGCATTTCTAGCTTGTTTGGTTGAAATTGGAAATTTACATTTTTCAGTTTTGTCAGACGTTTGTAATATTCTCACAATAAGCTAATTAGCTCAATTGAAACATTTCTAGCATGTTTGGTTGAAATTGGAAATTTACATTTTTCAGTTTTGTCAGACGTTTGTAATATTCTAACAATAAGCTAATTAGCTCAATTGGAGCATTTCTAGCATGTTTGGTTGAAATTAGAAATTTACATTTTTCAGTTTTGTCAGACGTTTGTAAAATTCTTACAGTAGGCTTATTTGCGCAATTTGAGCATTTCTAGCATGTTTGGTTGAAATTGGAAATTTACATTTTTAAGTTTTGTCAGACGTTTGTAATATTCTCACAATAAGCTAATTAGCTCAATTGGAGCATTTCTAGCATGTTTGGTTGAAATTGGAAATTTACATTTTTCAGTTTTGTCAGACGTTTGTAATATTCTCACAATAAGCTAATTAGCTCAATTGGAGCATTTCTAGCATGTTTGGTTGAAATTGGAAATTTACATTTTTCACTTTTGTCAGACAATTGCAATATTCTCACAATAAGCTAATTAGCTCAATTGGAGCATTTCTAGCATGTTTGATTGAAATTGGAATTATAAATTTTTCACTTTTGTCAGACGTTTGTAATATTCTCACAATAAGCTAATTAGCTCAATTGGAGCATTTCTAGCATGTTTGGTTGAAATTGGAAATTTACATTTTTCAGTTTTGTCAGACGTTTGTAATATTCTCACAATAAGCTAATTAGCACAATTGGAGCATTTCTAGCATGTTTGGTTGAAATTGGAAATTTACATTTTTCACTTTTTTCAGACAATTGCAATATTCTCACAATAAGCTAATTAGCTCAATTGGAACATTTCTAGCATGTTTGGTTGAAATTGGAAATTTACATTTTTCACTTTTGTCAGACAATTGCAATATTCTCACAATAAGCTAATTAGCTCAATTGGAGCATTTCTAGCATGTTTGGTTGAAATTGGAAATTTACATTTTTCAGTTTTGTCAGACGTTTGTAATATTCTCACAATAAGCTAATTAGCTCAATTGGAGCATTTCTAGCATGTTTGGTTGAAATCAGAAATTTACATTTTTTACTTTTGTCAGACGTTTGTAATATTCTCACAATAAGCTAATTAGCTCAATTGGAGCATTTCTAGCATGTTTGGTTGAAATTGGAAATTTACATTTTTCAGTTTTGTCAGACGTTTGTAATATTCTCACAATAAGCTAATTAGCTCAATTGGAGCATTTCTAGCATGTTTGGTTGAAATTGGAAATTTACATTTTTAACTTTTGTCAGACGTTTGTAATATTCTAACAATAAGCTAATTAGCTCAATTGGAGCATTTCTAGCATGTTTGGTTGAAATTGGAAATTTACATTTTTCACTTTTGTCAGACAATTGCAATATGCTATCAGTAAGCTAATTAGCTCAATTGGAGCATTTCTAGCATGTTTGGTTGAAATTGGAAATTCCTATTTTTCAGTTTTGTCAGACGTTTGTAATATTCTCACAATAAGCTAATTAGCTCAATTGGAGCATTTCTAGCTTGTTTGGTTGAAATTGGAAATTTACATTTTTCAGTTTGGTCAGACGTTTGTAATATTCTCACAATAAGCTAATTAGCTCAATTGAAACATTTCTAGCATGTTTGGTTGAAATTGGAAATTTACATTTTTCAGTTTTGTCAGACGTTTGTAATATTCTCACAATAAGCTAATTAGCTCAATTGGAGCATTTCTAGCATGTTTGGTTGAAATTGGAAGTTTACATTTTTAACTTTTGTCAGACGTTTGTAATATTCTAACAATAAGCTAATTAGCTCAATTGGAGCATTTCTAGCATGTTTGGTTGAAATTGGAAATTTACATTTTTCACTTTTGTCAGACAATTGCAATATTCTATCAATAAGCTAATTAGCTCAATTGGAGCATTTCTAGCATGTTTGGTTGAAATTGGAAATTCTTATTTTTCAGTTTTGTCAGACGTTTGTAATATTCTCACAATAAGCTAATTAGCTCAATTGGATCATTTCTAGCTTGTTTGGTTGAAATTGGAAATTTACATTTTTCAGTTTGGTCAGACGTTTGTAATATTCTCACAATAAGCTAATTAGCTCAATTGAAACATTTCTAGCATGTTTGGTTGAAATTGGAAATTTACATTTTTCAGTTTTGTCAGACGTTTGTAATATTCTCACAATAAGCTAATTAGCTCAATTGGAGCATTTCTAGCATGTTTGGTTGAAATTGGAAATTTACATTTTTCACTTTTGTCAAACAATTGCAATATTCTCACAATAAGCTAATTAGCTCAATTGGAGCATTTCTAGCATGTTTGGTTGAAATTGAAAATTTAAATTTTCAGTTTTGTCAGACGTTTGTAAAATTCTTACAGTAGGCATATTTGCGCAATTGGAGCATTTCTAGCATGTTTGATTGAAATTGGAATTTTAAATTTTTCACTTTTGTCAGACGTTTGTAATATTCTCACAATAAGCTAATTAGCTCAATTGGAGCATTTCTAGCATGTTTGGTTGAAATTGGAAATTTACATTTTTCACTTTTGTCAAACAATTGCAATATTCTCACAATAAGCTAATTAGCTCAATTGGAACATTTCTAGCATGTTTGGTTGAAATTGGAAATTTACATTTTTCAGTTTTGTCAGACGTTTGTAATATTCTCACAATAAGCTAATTAGCTCAATTGGAGCATTTCTAGCATGTTTGGTTAAAATTGGAAAGTTACATTTTTCACTTTTGTCAGACAATTGCAATATTCTATCAATAAGCTAATTAGCTCAATTGGAGCATTTCTAGCATGTTTGATTGAAATTGGAATTATAAATTTTTCACTTTTGTCAGACGTTTGTAATATTCTCACAATAAGCTAATTAGCTCAATTGGAGCATTTCTAGCATGTTTGGTTGAAATTGGAAATTTACATTTTTCAGTTTTGTCAGACGTTTGTAATATTCTCACAATAAGCTAATTAGCACAATTGGAGCATTTCTAGCATGTTTGGTTGAAATTGGAAATTTACATTTTTCACTTTTTTCAGACAATTGCAATATTCTCACAATAAGCTAATTAGCTCAATTGGAACATTTCTAGCATGTTTGGTTGAAATTGGAAATTTACATTTTTCACTTTTGTCAGACAATTGCAATATTCTCACAATAAGCTAATTAGCTCAATTGGAGCATTTCTAGCATGTTTGGTTGAAATTGGAAATTTACATTTTTCAGTTTTGTCAGACGTTTGTAATATTCTCACAATAAGCTAATTAGCTCAATTGGAGCATTTCTAGCATGTTTGGTTGAAATTGGAAATCTACATTTTTAACTTTTGTCAGACGTTTGTAATATTCTAACAATAAGCTAATTAGCTCAATTGGAGCATTTCTAGCATGTTTGGTTGAAATTAGAAATTAACATTTTTCAGTTTTGTCAGACGTTTGTAAAATTCTTACAGTAGGCTTATTTGCGCAATTTGAGCATTTCTAGCATGTTTGGTTGAAATTGGAAATTTACATTTTTAAGTTTTGTCAGACGTTTGTAATATTCTCACAATAAGCTAATTAGCTCAATTGGAGCATTTCTAGCATGTTTGGTTGAAATTGGAAATTTACATTTTTCAGTTTTGTCAGACGTTTGTAATATTCTCACAATAAGCTAATTAGCTCAATTGGAGCATTTCTAGCATGTTTGGTTGAAATTGGAAATTTACATTTTTCACTTTTGTCAGACAATTGCAATATTCTCACAATAAGCTAATTAGCTCAATTGGAACATTTCTAGCATGTTTGGTTGAAATTGGAAATTTACATTTTTCACTTTTGTCAGACAATTGCAATATTCTCACAATAAGCTAATTAGCTCAATTGGAGCATTTCTAGCATGTTTGGTTGAAATTGGAAATTTACATTTTTCAGTTTTGTCAGACGTTTGTAATATTCTCACAATAAGCTAATTAGCTCAATTGGAGCATTTCTAGCATGTTTGGTTGAAATTGGAAATTTACATTTTTCACTTTTGTCAGACAATTGCAATATTCTATCAATAAGCTAATTAGCTCAATTGGAGCATTTCTAGCATGTTTGATTGAAATTGGAATTATAAATTTTTCACTTTTGTCAGACGTTTGTAATATTCTCACAATAAGCTAATTAGCTCAATTGGAGCATTTCTAGCATGTTTGGTTGAAATTGGAAATTTACATTTTTCAGTTTTGTCAGACGTTTGTAATATTCTCACAATAAGCTAATTAGCACAATTGGAGCATTTCTAGCATGTTTGGTTGAAATTGGAAATTTACATTTTTCACTTTTTTCAGACAATTGCAATATTCTCACAATAAGCTAATTAGCTCAATTGGAACATTTCTAGCATGTTTGGTTGAAATTGGAAATTTACATTTTTCACTTTTGTCAGACAATTGCAATATTCTCACAATAAGCTAATTAGCTCAATTGGAGCATTTCTAGCATGTTTGGTTGAAATTGGAAATTTACATTTTTCAGTTTTGTCAGACGTTTGTAATATTCTCACAATAAGCTAATTAGCTCAATTGGAGCATTTCTAGCATGTTTGGTTGAAATCAGAAATTTACATTTTTTACTTTTGTCAGACGTTTGTAATATTCTCACAATAAGCTAATTAGCTCAATTGGAGCATTTCTAGCATGTTTGGTTGAAATTGGAAATTTACATTTTTCAGTTTTGTCAGACGTTTGTAATATTCTCACAATGAGCTAATTAGCTCAATTGGAGCATTTCTAGCATGTTTGGTTGAAATTGGAAATTTACATTTTTAACTTTTGTCAGACGTTTGTAATATTCTAACAATAAGCTAATTAGCTCAATTGGAGCATTTCTAGCATGTTTGGTTGAAATTGGAAATTTACATTTTTCACTTTTGTCAGACAATTGCAATATGCTATCAGAAAGCTAATTAGCTCAATTGGAGCATTTCTAGCATGTTTGGTTGAAATTGGAAATTCCTATTTTTCAGTTTTGTCAGACGTTTGTAATATTCTCACAATAAGCTAATTAGCTCAATTGGAGCATTTCTAGCTTGTTTGGTTGAAATTGGAAATTTGCATTTTTCAGTTTGGTCAGACGTTTGTAATATTCTCACAATAAGCTAATTAGCTCAATTGAAACATTTCTAGCATGTTTGGTTGAAATTGGAAATTTACATTTTTCAGTTTTGTCAGACGTTTGTAATATTCTCACAATAAGCTAATTAGCTCAATTGGAGCATTTCTAGCATGTTTGGTTGAAATTGGAAATTTACATTTTTAACTTTTGTCAGACGTTTGTAATATTCTAACAATAAGCTAATTAGCTCAATTGGAGCATTTCTAGCATGTTTGGTTGAAATTGGAAATTTACATTTTTCACTTTTGTCAGACAATTGCAATATTCTATCAATAAGCTAATTAGCTCAATTGGAGCATTTCTAGCATGTTTGGTTGAAATTGGAAATTCTTATTTTTCAGTTTTGTCAGACGTTTGTAATATTCTCACAATAAGCTAATTAGCTCAATTGGATCATTTCTAGCTTGTTTGGTTGAAATTGGAAATTTACATTTTTCAGTTTGGTCAGACGTTTGTAATATTCTCACAATAAGCTAATTAGCTCAATTGAAACATTTCTAGCATGTTTGGTTGAAATTGGAAATTTACATTTTTCAGTTTTGTCAGACGTTTGTAATATTCTCACAATAAGCTAATTAGCTCAATTGGAGCATTTCTAGCATGTTTGGTTGAAATTGGAAATTTACATTTTTCACTTTTGTCAGACAATTGCAATATTCTATCAATAAGCTAATTAGCTCAATTGGAGCATTTCTAGCATGTTTGGTTGAAATTGGAAATTCTTATTTTTCAGTTTTGTCAGACGTTTGTAATATTCTCACAATAAGCTAATTAGCTCAATTGGATCATTTCTAGCTTGTTTGGTTGAAATTGGAAATTTACATTTTTCAGTTTGGTCAGACGTTTGTAATATTCTCACAATAAGCTAATTAGCTCAATTGAAACATTTCTAGCATGTTTGGTTGAAATTGGAAATTTACATTTTTCAGTTTTGTCAGACGTTTGTAATATTCTCACAATAAGCTAATTAGCTCAATTGGAGCATTTCTAGCATGTTTGGTTGAAATTGGAAATTTACATTTTTCACTTTTGTCAAACAATTGCAATATTCTCACAATAAGCTAATTAGCTCAATTGGAGCATTTCTAGCATGTTTGGTTGAAATTGAAAATTTAAATTTTCAGTTTTGTCAGACGTTTGTAAAATTCTTACAGTAGGCTTATTTGCGCAATTGGAGCATTTCTAGCATGTTTGATTGAAATAGGAATTTTAAATTTTTCACTTTTGTCAGACGTTTGTAATATTCTCACAATAAGCTAATTAGCTCAATTGGAGCATTTCTAGCATGTTTGGTTGAAATTGGAAATTTACATTTTTCACTTTTGTCAGACAATTGCAATATTCTCACAATAAGCTAATTAGCTCAATTGGAACATTTCTAGCATGTTTGGTTGAAATTGGAAATTTACATTTTTCACTTTTGTCAGACAATTGCAATATTCTCACAATAAGCTAATTAGCTCAATTGGAGCATTTCTAGCATGTTTGGTTGAAATTGGAAATTTACATTTTTCAGTTTTGTCAGACGTTTGTAATATTCTCACAATAAGCTAATTAGCTCAATTGGAGCATTTCTAGCATGTTTGGTTGAAATTGGAAATTTACATTTTTCACTTTTGTCAGACAATTGCAATATTCTATCAATAAGCTAATTAGCTCAATTGGAGCATTTCTAGCATGTTTGATTGAAATTGGAATTATAAATTTTTCACTTTTGTCAGACGTTTGTAATATTCTCACAATAAGCTAATTAGCTCAATTGGAGCATTTCTAGCATGTTTGGTTGAAATTGGAAATTTACATTTTTCAGTTTTGTCAGACGTTTGTAATATTCTCACAATAAGCTAATTAGCACAATTGGAGCATTTCTAGCAAGTTTGGTTGAAATTGGAAATTTACATTTTTCACTTTTTTCAGACAATTGCAATATTCTCACAATAAGCTAATTAGCTCAATTGGAACATTTCTAGCATGTTTGGTTGAAATTGGAAATTTACATTTTTCACTTTTGTCAGACAATTGCAATATTCTCACAATAAGCTAATTAGCTCAATTGGAGCATTTCTAGCATGTTTGGTTGAAATTGGAAATTTACATTTTTCAGTTTTGTCAGACGTTTGTAATATTCTCACAATAAGCTAATTAGCTCAATTGGAGCATTTCTAGCATGTTTGGTTGAAATCAGAAATTTACATTTTTTACTTTTGTCAGACGTTTGTAATATTCTCACATTAAGCTAATTAGCTCAATTGGAGCATTTCTAGCATGTTTGGTTGAAATTGGAAATTTACATTTTTCAGTTTTGTCAGACGTTTGTAATATTCTCACAATAAGCTAATTAGCTCAATTGGAGCATTTCTAGCATGTTTGGTTGAAATTGGAAATTTACATTTTTAACTTTTGTCAGACGTTTGTAATATTCTAACAATAAGCTAATTAGCTCAATTGGAGCATTTCTAGCATGTTTGGTTGAAATTGGAAATTTACATTTTTCACTTTTGTCAGACAATTGCAATATGCTATCAGTAAGCTAATTAGCTCAATTGGAGCATTTCTAGCATGTTTGGTTGAAATTGGAAATTCCTATTTTTCAGTTTTGTCAGACGTTTGTAATATTCTCACAATAAGCTAATTAGCTCAATTGGAGCATTTCTAGCTTGTTTGGTTGAAATTGGAAATTTACATTTTTCAGTTTGGTCAGACGTTTGTAATATTCTCACAATAAGCTAATTAGCTCAATTGAAACATTTCTAGCATGTTTGGTTGAAATTGGAAATTTACATTTCTCAGTTTTGTCAGACGTTTGTAATATTCTCACAATAAGCTAATTAGCTCAATTGGAGCATTTCTAGCATGTTTGGTTGAAATTGGAAATTTACATTTTTAACTTTTGTCAGACGTTTGTAATATTCTAACAATAAGCTAATTAGCTCAATTGAAACATTTCTAGCATGTTTGGTTGAAATTGGAAATTTACATTTTTCAGTTTGGTCAGACGTTTGTAATATTCTCACAATAAGCTAATTAGCTCAATTGGAGCATTTCTAGCATGTTTGGTTGAAATTGGAAATTTACATTTTTCAGTTTTGTCAGACGTTTGTAATATTCTCACAATAAGCTAATTAGCTCAATTGGAGCATTTCTAGCATGTTTGGTTGAAATCAGAAATTTACATTTTTTACTTTTGTCAGACGTTTGTAATATTCTCACAATAAGCTAATTAGCTCAATTGGAGCATTTCTAGCATGTTTGGTTGAAATTGGAAATTTACATTTTTCAGTTTTGTCAGACGTTTGTAATATTCTCACAATAAGCTAATTAGCTCAATTGGAGCATTTCTAGCATGTTTGGTTGAAATTGGAAATTTACATTTTTAACTTTTGTCAGACGTTTGTAATATTCTAACAATAAGCTAATTAGCTCAATTGGAGCATTTCTAGCATGTTTGGTTGAAATTGGAAATTTACATTTTTCACTTTTGTCAGACAATTGCAATATGCTATCAGTAAGCTAATTAGCTCAATTGGAGCATTTCTAGCATGTTTGGTTGAAATTGGAAATTCCTATTTTTCAGTTTTGTCAGACGTTTGTAATATTCTCACAATAAGCTAATTAGCTCAATTGGAGCATTTCTAGCTTGTTTGGTTGAAATTGGAAATTTACATTTTTCAGTTTGGTCAGACGTTTGTAATATTCTCACAATAAGCTAATTAGCTCAATTGAAACATTTCTAGCATGTTTGGTTGAAATTGGAAATTTACATTTTTCAGTTTTGTCAGACGTTTGTAATATTCTCACAATAAGCTAATTAGCTCAATTGGAGCATTTCTAGCATGTTTGGTTGAAATTGGAAGTTTACATTTTTAACTTTTGTCAGACGTTTGTAATATTCTAACAATAAGCTAATTAGCTCAATTGGAGCATTTCTAGCATGTTTGGTTGAAATTGGAAATTTACATTTTTCACTTTTGTCAGACAATTGCAATATTCTATCAATAAGCTAATTAGCTCAATTGGAGCATTTCTAGCATGTTTGGTTGAAATTGGAAATTCTTATTTTTCAGTTTTGTCAGACGTTTGTAATATTCTCACAATAAGCTAATTAGCTCAATTGGATCATTTCTAGCTTGTTTGGTTGAAATTGGAAATTTACATTTTTCAGTTTGGTCAGACGTTTGTAATATTCTCACAATAAGCTAATTAGCTCAATTGAAACATTTCTAGCATGTTTGGTTGAAATTGGAAATTTACATTTTTCAGTTTTGTCAGACGTTTGTAATATTCTCACAATAAGCTAATTAGCTCAATTGGAGCATTTCTAGCATGTTTGGTTGAAATTGGAAATTTACATTTTTCACTTTTGTCAAACAATTGCAATATTCTCACAATAAGCTAATTAGCTCAATTGGAGCATTTCTAGCATGTTTGGTTGAAATTGAAAATTTAAATTTTCAGTTTTGTCAGACGTTTGTAAAATTCTTACAGTAGGCATATTTGCGCAATTGGAGCATTTCTAGCATGTTTGATTGAAATTGGAATTTTAAATTTTTCACTTTTGTCAGACGTTTGTAATATTCTCACAATAAGCTAATTAGCTCAATTGGAGCATTTCTAGCATGTTTGGTTGAAATTGGAAATTTACATTTTTCACTTTTGTCAAACAATTGCAATATTCTCACAATAAGCTAATTAGCTCAATTGGAACATTTCTAGCATGTTTGGTTGAAATTGGAAATTTACATTTTTCAGTTTTGTCAGACGTTTGTAATATTCTCACAATAAGCTAATTAGCTCAATTGGAGCATTTCTAGCATGTTTGGTTAAAATTGGAAAGTTACATTTTTCACTTTTGTCAGACAATTGCAATATTCTATCAATAAGCTAATTAGCTCAATTGGAGCATTTCTAGCATGTTTGATTGAAATTGGAATTATAAATTTTTCACTTTTGTCAGACGTTTGTAATATTCTCACAATAAGCTAATTAGCTCAATTGGAGCATTTCTAGCATGTTTGGTTGAAATTGGAAATTTACATTTTTCAGTTTTGTCAGACGTTTGTAATATTCTCACAATAAGCTAATTAGCACAATTGGAGCATTTCTAGCATGTTTGGTTGAAATTGGAAATTTACATTTTTCACTTTTTTCAGACAATTGCAATATTCTCACAATAAGCTAATTAGCTCAATTGGAACATTTCTAGCATGTTTGGTTGAAATTGGAAATTTACATTTTTCACTTTTGTCAGACAATTGCAATATTCTCACAATAAGCTAATTAGCTCAATTGGAGCATTTCTAGCATGTTTGGTTGAAATTGGAAATTTACATTTTTCAGTTTTGTCAGACGTTTGTAATATTCTCACAATAAGCTAATTAGCTCAATTGGAGCATTTCTAGCATGTTTGGTTGAAATTGGAAATCTACATTTTTAACTTTTGTCAGACGTTTGTAATATTCTAACAATAAGCTAATTAGCTCAATTGGAGCATTTCTAGCATGTTTGGTTGAAATTAGAAATTAACATTTTTCAGTTTTGTCAGACGTTTGTAAAATTCTTACAGTAGGCTTATTTGCGCAATTTGAGCATTTCTAGCATGTTTGGTTGAAATTGGAAATTTACATTTTTAAGTTTTGTCAGACGTTTGTAATATTCTCACAATAAGCTAATTAGCTCAATTGGAGCATTTCTAGCATGTTTGGTTGAAATTGGAAATTTACATTTTTCAGTTTTGTCAGACGTTTGTAATATTCTCACAATAAGCTAATTAGCTCAATTGGAGCATTTCTAGCATGTTTGGTTGAAATTGGAAATTTACATTTTTCACTTTTGTCAGACAATTGCAATATTCTCACAATAAGCTAATTAGCTCAATTGGAACATTTCTAGCATGTTTGGTTGAAATTGGAAATTTACATTTTTCACTTTTGTCAGACAATTGCAATATTCTCACAATAAGCTAATTAGCTCAATTGGAGCATTTCTAGCATGTTTGGTTGAAATTGGAAATTTACATTTTTCAGTTTTGTCAGACGTTTGTAATATTCTCACAATAAGCTAATTAGCTCAATTGGAGCATTTCTAGCATGTTTGGTTGAAATTGGAAATTTACATTTTTCACTTTTGTCAGACAATTGCAATATTCTATCAATAAGCTAATTAGCTCAATTGGAGCATTTCTAGCATGTTTGATTGAAATTGGAATTATAAATTTTTCACTTTTGTCAGACGTTTGTAATATTCTCACAATAAGCTAATTAGCTCAATTGGAGCATTTCTAGCATGTTTGGTTGAAATTGGAAATTTACATTTTTCAGTTTTGTCAGACGTTTGTAATATTCTCACAATAAGCTAATTAGCACAATTGGAGCATTTCTAGCATGTTTGGTTGAAATTGGAAATTTACATTTTTCACTTTTTTCAGACAATTGCAATATTCTCACAATAAGCTAATTAGCTCAATTGGAACATTTCTAGCATGTTTGGTTGAAATTGGAAATTTACATTTTTCACTTTTGTCAGACAATTGCAATATTCTCACAATAAGCTAATTAGCTCAATTGGAGCATTTCTAGCATGTTTGGTTGAAATTGGAAATTTACATTTTTCAGTTTTGTCAGACGTTTGTAATATTCTCACAATAAGCTAATTAGCTCAATTGGAGCATTTCTAGCATGTTTGGTTGAAATCAGAAATTTACATTTTTTACTTTTGTCAGACGTTTGTAATATTCTCACAATAAGCTAATTAGCTCAATTGGAGCATTTCTAGCATGTTTGGTTGAAATTGGAAATTTACATTTTTCAGTTTTGTCAGACGTTTGTAATATTCTCACAATGAGCTAATTAGCTCAATTGGAGCATTTCTAGCATGTTTGGTTGAAATTGGAAATTTACATTTTTAACTTTTGTCAGACGTTTGTAATATTCTAACAATAAGCTAATTAGCTCAATTGGAGCATTTCTAGCATGTTTGGTTGAAATTGGAAATTTACATTTTTCACTTTTGTCAGACAATTGCAATATGCTATCAGAAAGCTAATTAGCTCAATTGGAGCATTTCTAGCATGTTTGGTTGAAATTGGAAATTCCTATTTTTCAGTTTTGTCAGACGTTTGTAATATTCTCACAATAAGCTAATTAGCTCAATTGGAGCATTTCTAGCTTGTTTGGTTGAAATTGGAAATTTACATTTTTCAGTTTGGTCAGACGTTTGTAATATTCTCACAATAAGCTAATTAGCTCAATTGAAACATTTCTAGCATGTTTGGTTGAAATTGGAAATTTACATTTTTCAGTTTTGTCAGACGTTTGTAATATTCTCACAATAAGCTAATTAGCTCAATTGGAGCATTTCTAGCATGTTTGGTTGAAATTGGAAATTTACATTTTTAACTTTTGTCAGACGTTTGTAATATTCTAACAATAAGCTAATTAGCTCAATTGGAGCATTTCTAGCATGTTTGGTTGAAATTGGAAATTTACATTTTTCACTTTTGTCAGACAATTGCAATATTCTATCAATAAGCTAATTAGCTCAATTGGAGCATTTCTAGCATGTTTGGTTGAAATTGGAAATTCTTATTTTTCAGTTTTGTCAGACGTTTGTAATATTCTCACAATAAGCTAATTAGCTCAATTGGATCATTTCTAGCTTGTTTGGTTGAAATTGGAAATTTACATTTTTCAGTTTGGTCAGACGTTTGTAATATTCTCACAATAAGCTAATTAGCTCAATTGAAACATTTCTAGCATGTTTGGTTGAAATTGGAAATTTACATTTTTCAGTTTTGTCAGACGTTTGTAATATTCTCACAATAAGCTAATTAGCTCAATTGGAGCATTTCTAGCATGTTTGGTTGAAATTGGAAATTTACATTTTTCACTTTTGTCAGACAATTGCAATATTCTATCAATAAGCTAATTAGCTCAATTGGAGCATTTCTAGCATGTTTGGTTGAAATTGGAAATTCTTATTTTTCAGTTTTGTCAGACGTTTGTAATATTCTCACAATAAGCTAATTAGCTCAATTGGATCATTTCTAGCTTGTTTGGTTGAAATTGGAAATTTACATTTTTCAGTTTGGTCAGACGTTTGTAATATTCTCACAATAAGCTAATTAGCTCAATTGAAACATTTCTAGCATGTTTGGTTGAAATTGGAAATTTACATTTTTCAGTTTTGTCAGACGTTTGTAATATTCTCACAATAAGCTAATTAGCTCAATTGGAGCATTTCTAGCATGTTTGGTTGAAATTGGAAATTTACATTTTTCACTTTTGTCAAACAATTGCAATATTCTCACAATAAGCTAATTAGCTCAATTGGAGCATTTCTAGCATGTTTGGTTGAAATTGAAAATTTAAATTTTCAGTTTTGTCAGACGTTTGTAAAATTCTTACAGTAGGCTTATTTGCGCAATTGGAGCATTTCTAGCATGTTTGATTGAAATAGGAATTTTAAATTTTTCACTTTTGTCAGACGTTTGTAATATTCTCACAATAAGCTAATTAGCTCAATTGGAGCATTTCTAGCATGTTTGGTTGAAATTGGAAATTTACATTTTTCACTTTTGTCAGACAATTGCAATATTCTCACAATAAGCTAATTAGCTCAATTGGAACATTTCTAGCATGTTTGGTTGAAATTGGAAATTTACATTTTTCACTTTTGTCAGACAATTGCAATATTCTCACAATAAGCTAATTAGCTCAATTGGAGCATTTCTAGCATGTTTGGTTGAAATTGGAAATTTACATTTTTCAGTTTTGTCAGACGTTTGTAATATTCTCACAATAAGCTAATTAGCTCAATTGGAGCATTTCTAGCATGTTTGGTTGAAATTGGAAATTTACATTTTTCACTTTTGTCAGACAATTGCAATATTCTATCAATAAGCTAATTAGCTCAATTGGAGCATTTCTAGCATGTTTGATTGAAATTGGAATTATAAATTTTTCACTTTTGTCAGACGTTTGTAATATTCTCACAATAAGCTAATTAGCTCAATTGGAGCATTTCTAGCATGTTTGGTTGAAATTGGAAATTTACATTTTTCAGTTTTGTCAGACGTTTGTAATATTCTCACAATAAGCTAATTAGCACAATTGGAGCATTTCTAGCAAGTTTGGTTGAAATTGGAAATTTACATTTTTCACTTTTTTCAGACAATTGCAATATTCTCACAATAAGCTAATTAGCTCAATTGGAACATTTCTAGCATGTTTGGTTGAAATTGGAAATTTACATTTTTCACTTTTGTCAGACAATTGCAATATTCTCACAATAAGCTAATTAGCTCAATTGGAGCATTTCTAGCATGTTTGGTTGAAATTGGAAATTTACATTTTTCAGTTTTGTCAGACGTTTGTAATATTCTCACAATAAGCTAATTAGCTCAATTGGAGCATTTCTAGCATGTTTGGTTGAAATCAGAAATTTACATTTTTTACTTTTGTCAGACGTTTGTAATATTCTCACATTAAGCTAATTAGCTCAATTGGAGCATTTCTAGCATGTTTGGTTGAAATTGGAAATTTACATTTTTCAGTTTTGTCAGACGTTTGTAATATTCTCACAATAAGCTAATTAGCTCAATTGGAGCATTTCTAGCATGTTTGGTTGAAATTGGAAATTTACATTTTTAACTTTTGTCAGACGTTTGTAATATTCTAACAATAAGCTAATTAGCTCAATTGGAGCATTTCTAGCATGTTTGGTTGAAATTGGAAATTTACATTTTTCACTTTTGTCAGACAATTGCAATATGCTATCAGTAAGCTAATTAGCTCAATTGGAGCATTTCTAGCATGTTTGGTTGAAATTGGAAATTCCTATTTTTCAGTTTTGTCAGACGTTTGTAATATTCTCACAATAAGCTAATTAGCTCAATTGGAGCATTTCTAGCTTGTTTGGTTGAAATTGGAAATTTACATTTTTCAGTTTGGTCAGACGTTTGTAATATTCTCACAATAAGCTAATTAGCTCAATTGAAACATTTCTAGCATGTTTGGTTGAAATTGGAAATTTACATTTCTCAGTTTTGTCAGACGTTTGTAATATTCTCACAATAAGCTAATTAGCTCAATTGGAGCATTTCTAGCATGTTTGGTTGAAATTGGAAATTTACATTTTTAACTTTTGTCAGACGTTTGTAATATTCTAACAATAAGCTAATTAGCTCAATTGAAACATTTCTAGCATGTTTGGTTGAAATTGGAAATTTACATTTTTCAGTTTGGTCAGACGTTTGTAATATTCTCACAATAAGCTAATTAGCTCAATTGAAACATTTCTAGCATGTTTGGTTGAAATTGGAAATTTACATTTTTCAGTTTTGTCAGACGTTTGTAATATTCTAACAATAAGCTAATTAGCTCAATTGGAGCATTTCTAGCATGTTTGGTTGAAATTGGAAATTCCTATTTTTCAGTTTTGTCAGACGTTTGTAATATTCTCACAATAAGCTAATTAGCTCAATTGGAGCATTTCTAGCTTGTTTGGTTGAAATTGGAAATTTACATTTTTCAGTTTGGTCAGACGTTTGTAATATTCTCACAATAAGCTAATTAGCTCAATTGAAACATTTCTAGCATGTTTGGTTGAAATTGGAAATTTACATTTTTCAGTTTTGTCAGACGTTTGTAATATTCTAACAATAAGCTAATTAGCTCAATTGGAGCATTTCTAGCATGTTTGGTTGAAATTAGAAACTTACATTTTTCAGTTTTGTCAGACGTTTGTAAAATTCTTACAGTAGGCTTATTTGCGCAATTTGAGCATTTCTAGCATGTTTGGTTGAAATTGGAAATTTACATTTTTAAGTTTTGTCAGACGTTTGTAATATTCTCACAATAAGCTAATTAGCTCAATTGGAGCATTTCTAGCATGTTTGGTTGAAATTGGAAATTTACATTTTTCAGTTTTGTCAGACGTTTGTAATATTCTCACAATAAGCTAATTAGCTCAATTGGAGCATTTCTAGCATGTTTGGTTGAAATTGGAAATTTACATTTTTCACTTTTGTCAGACAATTGCAATATTCTCACAATAAGCTAATTAGCTCAATTGGAACATTTCTAGCATGTTTGGTTGAAATTGGAAATTTACATTTTTCACTTTTGTCAGACAATTGCAATATTCTCACAATAAGCTAATTAGCTCAATTGGAGCATTTCTAGCATGTTTGGTTGAAATTGGAAATTTACATTTTTCAGTTTTGTCAGACGTTTGTAATATTCTCACAATAAGCTAATTAGCTCAATTGGAGCATTTCTAGCATGTTTGGTTGAAATTGGAAATTTACATTTTTCACTTTTGTCAGACAATTGCAATATTCTATCAATAAGCTAATTAGCTCAATTGGAGCATTTCTAGCATGTTTGATTGAAATTGGAATTATAAATTTTTCACTTTTGTCAGACGTTTGTAATATTCTCACAATAAGCTAATTAGCTCAATTGGAGCATTTCTAGCATGTTTGGTTGAAATTGGAAATTTACATTTTTCAGTTTTGTCAGACGTTTGTAATATTCTCACAATAAGCTAATTAGCACAATTGGAGCATTTCTAGCATGTTTGGTTGAAATTGGAAATTTACATTTTTCACTTTTTTCAGACAATTGCAATATTCTCACAATAAGCTAATTAGCTCAATTGGAACATTTCTAGCATGTTTGGTTGAAATTGGAAATTTACATTTTTCACTTTTGTCAGACAATTGCAATATTCTCACAATAAGCTAATTAGCTCAATTGGAGCATTTCTAGCATGTTTGGTTGAAATCAGAAATTTACATTTTTTACTTTTGTCAGACGTTTGTAATATTCTCACAATAAGCTAATTAGCTCAATTGGAGCATTTCTAGCATGTTTGGTTGAAATTGGAAATTTACATTTTTCAGTTTTGTCAGACGTTTGTAATATTCTAACAATAAGCTAATTAGCTCAATTGGAGCATTTCTAGCATGTTTGGTTGAAATTGGAAATTTACATTTTTCACTTTTGTCAGACAATTGCAATATGCTATCAGTAAGCTAATTAGCTCAATTGGAGCATTTCTAGCATGTTTGGTTGAAATTGGAAATTCCTATTTTTCAGTTTTGTCAGACGTTTGTAATATTCTCACAATAAGCTAATTAGCTCAATTGGAGCATTTCTAGCTTGTTTGGTTGAAATCAGAAATTTACATTTTTTACTTTTGTCAGACGTTTGTAATATTCTCACAATAAGCTAATTAGCTCAATTGGAGCATTTCTAGCATGTTTGGTTGAAATTGGAAATTTACATTTTTCAGTTTTGTCAGACGTTTGTAATATTCTCACAATAAGCTAATTAGCTCAATTGGAGCATTTCTAGCATGTTTGGTTGAAATTGGAAATTTACATTTTTCACTTTTGTCAGACAATTGCAATATGCTATCAGTAAGCTAATTAGCTCAATTGGAGCATTTCTAGCATGTTTGGTTGAAATTGGAAATTCCTATTTTTCAGTTTTGTCAGACGTTTGTAATATTCTCACAATAAGCTAATTAGCTCAATTGGAGCATTTCTAGCTTGTTTGGTTGAAATTGGAATTTTACATTTTTCAGTTTGGTCAGACGTTTGTAATATTCTCACAATAAGCTAATTAGCTCAATTGGAGCATTTCTAGCATGTTTGGTTGAAATTGGAAATTTACATTTTTCAGTTTTGTCAGACGTTTGTAATATTCTCACAATAAGCTAATTAGCTCAATTGGAGCATTTCTAGCATGTTTGGTTGAAATTGGAAATTTACATTTTTCACTTTTGTCAAACAATTGCAATATTCTCACAATAAGCTAATTAGCTCAATTGGAACATTTCTAGCATGTTTGGTTGAAATTGGAAATTTACATTTTTCAGTTTTGTCAGACGTTTGTAATATTCTCACAATAAGCTAATTAGCTCAATTGGAGCATTTCTAGCATGTTTGGTTAAAATTGGAAAGTTACATTTTTCACTTTTGTCAGACAATTGCAATATTCTATCAATAAGCTAATTAGCTCAATTGGAGCATTTCTAGCATGTTTGATTGAAATTGGAATTATAAATTTTTCACTTTTGTCAGACGTTTGTAATATTCTCACAATAAGCTAATTAGCTCAATTGGAGCATTTCTAGCATG
>NW_027045381.1:0-54223 GCF_963576615.1 Watersipora subatra
CATACATACATACATACATACATACATACATACATACATACATACATACATACATACATACATACATACATACATACATACATACATACATACATACATACATACATACATACATACATACATACATACATACATACATACATACATACATACATACATACATACATACATACATACATACATACATACATACATACATACATACATACATACATACATACATACATACATACATACATACATACATACATACATACATACATACATACATACATACATACATACATACATACATACATACATACATACATACATACATACATACATACATACATACATACATACATACATACATACATACATACATACATACATACATACATACATACATACATACATACATACATACATACATACATACATACATACATACATACATACATACATACATACATACATACATACATACATACATACATACATACATACATACATACATACATACATACATACATACATACATACATACATACATACATACATACATACATACATACATACATACATACATACATACATACATACATACATACATACATACATACATACATACATACATACATACATACATACATACATACATACATACATACATACATACATACATACATACATACATACATACATACATACATACATACATACATACATACATACATACATACATACATACATACATACATACATACATACATACATACATACATACATACATACATACATACATACATACATACATACATACATACATACATACATACATACATACATACATACATACATACATACATACATACATACATACATACATACATACATACATACATACATACATACATACATACATACATACATACATACATACATACATACATACATACATACATACATACATACATACATACATACATACATACATACATACATACATACATACATACATACATACATACATACATACATACATACATACATACATACATACATACATACATACATACATACATACATACATACATACATACATACATACATACATACATACATACATACATACATACATACATACATACATACATACATACATACATACATACATACATACATACATACATACATACATACATACATACATACATACATACATACATACATACATACATACATACATACATACATACATACATACATACATACATACATACATACATACATACATACATACATACATACATACATACATACATACATACATACATACATACATACATACATACATACATACATACATACATACATACATACATACATACATACATACATACATACATACATACATACATACATACATGTAGTATTATTGTATTACTGATACCACAATTATCTAATACATGTACTATATGATTGTTTATTTACATCATGGTTATACCTTGTTTCATTATTAACAGACGCCATGAGTTACATAACTTAATTCAATGATGGGATTTATGCTGTATATGAAACAATGACGCTGTGAGTTATGGGGAGTGCTTGCTTTCGGTATGGGCCAGCACGACAACTAAAGCGACCTGGTAATATTACAAATTACAGCCACAGCTGAGAAGAACATTTTTATTGACAACATTTAACTATTATAATCACTCACTTTGTTCTTTTTGCTGTCAGGATGTTTCGTTGAGCACTGTACACTATGATCCCAAGCAGTCTTAATACCAATATTCTGTAATTTGGTTTTGCAGTAGAAACAGGTAGTTGAAACCACCCCTTGATCGACAGCAAAACTCATGATACCTTGAAATGAGTATGATTTAAATGTAAATAATTTACATTGAAATCGATTTAAGCCATATAAAAATTATTTCTATATGGCTTGGCACCTCAATTATAGTGGCCTTTTGAAGGGAGTGGTTTTTAATAGAGCGCATTGTATATCAGGCTTTGAGGCAACTGAAGTCATTCTGCCATTCTCAATGAAAACAAAAATAAAGTTGCAGCAAATCATACAAAAATATTGTGCATTGCAGTCACAGTTGTTTTACCAATGCTTCATGGATATCATTAATGGCCCATTTATGTTTGTCACCAGTATGACTGTATTTCACCAGAGATAGAATAGCTAAGACAACTTACCTTCTTGATTAAACTTCAAGGATAAACTTGACTCTGAAATCTTCTATTTGTAGCATGTAGCTAATGTATCCAAACTGCTGCAATCTAAGCTTGAGGCTGTACTATTGACAAAATTCAATCCCCTTACTATTTTCATTGGTGGCTTCAAACCACCCATTCAATGGCCATTGTCTGACTCAAATCTCCTAATTTCACCTTCATCATTCAATAAAACAAAGGTAGTTTATGGAGTCGAAGATAAGTGAATAATATAGTATTGCTGGAGCCACCTGTAAGCTTTCTACTAAAGCTAAAAAGATGAGATACTTCAATAAATTACTACATTACATTTGTTTAGGAATTTTTGCCTTGCCTGATCTCGATCAAATACACTTACTACCAGTGAAACATTTGGTTGGGAGCAACTATCTGGCAATTATTTTCACCTAATCTGATACATAGAAACCTTTAATGTATTTTATTTTACTGGGTGAAGATTGATTTCTCCTATAAAGTTGCATCGTCCTTTGTAGTGCTCAGAAGCTCTGTAATCTGTTTTTTTTACTTTATAAGTGTTAAGTGTTGCTTAGAACATGGAGTTAAGGTGGTTATATGTGAGCCAAGGGGGTGGCCATGGTCTGCCATGAGCTGGCATTGACACACAGTATTATACATATGTCGATTTTGCTACTTATTGGTGCTATGTGTACACAAAATTTGATTTACTTGGTAATAAGCAGAAACCATGATAGTAATGCATTTCTGACACTGCACATTTCTGCTACTGTTGCACTATCTATCTGATACTCAACCCAACTGAAATGATTAATGTATCCATAATACAATATTCAGTATAAGATAAGCTATTTGTTTTAAGTCAAATCAAGTAGCTACACTACACATCTTGCGTGGTGGGATAGAGGCATGGCTCTCTCTCCCTCCAAGAGAGTCTGTCCAGACTAACCCACATCCATTATGCTTTTTTTACTTATGTTGCCATCTTGGGGTTTTTAAAATTCTCTGGATTCTTAGCTTAAAAATACAAAATCAAATCATTGCATTCACGGTTAACTATTATTCACTGTATTTTAGCTAAATACAACAAATTGGCCATGTCTTACTTTTAGACCTGCAAAATGTTTCGGTTTGATCCCGTGGTTGTGGTTTGTTTATATTAAATCGAGCGGAATGTTTAATTTTCTGACATCAGACAAAACCGAAAACACCGGTTAACCGGTGTGAGTTTGAGGCGCGGTTTTGGTTTCCATATCATAAAAACTGTGCCTGCGTGCTTGGGCAGTTACACGGAATCTTCCATGGAAATTGACACTACTTTCTCTTGACAGGTTTTTTAATCTTTACTTTACATATACATAGATATCACATCCATTCTCGAAAGCTATTTATCCCTCCCGCTGCCATAAACGCATTTATGCGTTTTCTAAGGTCCACTGCCATAGATGCATTATTGCGACTTTCCCAGCAATTACGTAGTAACCTGATTTTATTATTCGTTGACAACATAACCCACGGCAATTAAGACTTTTATGAAGATGACAATGTTGTCCGAAAACTTCTCTAGAAAAATCAGCCTAAAACAACGAAGCAGTTTTAACCTTTCTAACCTAAAAATGAACATTTTTTGTGTGAGTTCACTAAGTACCGCGCGCGAGTCAGAAAACAGGTAATTAGTTATGTTGATCACATTATAGCCAATTCAGAATTTCATGATCATACTAATAATTAAAGTAGCAGCATTGTCTCTGATAGTGGTGAAAGTAATAGTTTTGTAAGAGTAAGGAACATTGTGGAGAATCATTTTAGCTTCGCATCGATCGTAGCTTCACATAGCTTTATCATCGCACAAAGTATAGATCCATTGAATTTTTGGATAGCAATGTTGATTAAAATGTTGTCAAAATAAAATATGTACCGTAACAAACATGCTCTAGATAGAGATTGAAAAAATACTGTATACCTAACATGAAGCAATATCGGCAGTTTTCGGTAAAATGGCTGGCACTGGGTAGATACTTGAATTTGTGCATGGTTGGCAGTGAAAGGGTTAAATTTCATTACAAAAATTTGAAGTTAAGGTTCATGAAATGAGGATGTTCAGGTTGCCTCAGTGTCAGGCTAACCGCAATCAATTGTGACATCGTTTGACACCGTGGTGAGTCCTGATGTGTGTCGGTTATAAACGGTGTTCGATTGAAGTTGAGGTCGATAATCGAATTGGCATGGGGAGACAAATCGTGCAGGTCTACTGACATTACAGCTATGAATTCCCAATATCTATGATGATGATAAGCAGGTCAGACGCTGGGCAGCCTAATCATAGCAGTGACCAATGAAAACAAGGTAGGCATTTTTAAATCAACATTGTAGAATTAAAGCTGGCAATGGTCATTTTGCACTTGACACTGTTAAAGCGAGCACTTCGTAGAGAACACAACACAATGGACAACTTTTCAGATAATTATCAAACATATCGTAGTGACGACATGGACAATATAGAAGCAAGTGCATGTAATTATGAAGAGCTCGTGCCATCACACTTTCTGCAGTCATTTGGAGAGTCAATTGTGAAAACCTGCCATGGTGAGTTTGTATAACATACAACATGGCAATATTGAGCCAAAAATCTATTGTAAATGTCATGATAATGTTTCTGCAACCAAGCAATATAGAATTCCTGAGAACTACATTATTGAATATTACAAAAAATCATAGAACACAAGCACATCACTTGGAGCAAAAGGAATGGTGGCTGTATTGGGATTTTTAAGACTATTCACAATCCCAAATATTTTATAATTTAATATATATTAGCTGTTGTTTAAAACATATAATAGAACATGTAACCTCAAAGAAAGAACAAAACAACTATGAAAAAATTGCTCACATATTCAACCATAATATATAACTAAAATTTTTAAATCACTTTCAGACCAAGGGGTTGACGAGGATATTTTTATAGAGCTAACGGAACACCAGCTGGCCAAGCTTCAGCCTAACATGACTTTACGAACTCAAACACTCCTTATGAGGAAACAGAGGGAGTTAAAACAAGTAAGTTGAAATACATTAATTCAAATTGTAGGAGTATGTTGAGTAAATCCATATTGACCATTCAGGGATGACAAAACAATCTTCACAAGAATGCCATCGCGTGGTATTTTTGTGGTTTCTTCCTATTATGATAATGATGTCACTTTTAATATGTTCAATTTCAAATTAAACAAACTTCAAATAATATCTTTGGAAGACATGTTTAAACTATGTTACTGGTATTTTACCTTCATATTAAGATCAAATCCAATTTTTTTAAATAAATGCCAGTCGCAGGTAAGAGAATTTCGATAACATTTGAAGAGTTGGATCAGTTCCTCTTTTCAGGGATCACCTTAGAACATCTTTAATATAGATTGTTAAACAATGCTAAAGGCATGCGAAACAAATAGTAGCTGTTAAGGGTCGCGGCATAGATTTTGAATTACTTAACTCAGATTATGTTTACATTATTAGGCAAGCATTGTTTCAATTCTTTGTCTATTACACACAGAAACTATAATTATATGACTTCCCTTTATCCTAGGCTACTTACGCGTAGTAACAAAAATAGCGAAACACTGAAAATGCTGGCGCTTTTGATGACCTGGTATTCAGGTTGCCTATTTTAACCAAAACTAAGCTTAGATTTTTGATCTTAAGAAATTATGCAAACCAAATTGACTCGCATCATTCAGAATAACATTCAGAACATTTCGGTGGAGGAAAACACATCCAAACAGGTATCTGTCACATAGGTTGTTAGTTGAAGATGGGTTATGTTAACGATTATGTTAATAATGAAGCTTCTGCCACATAATCATGTTTTGACTTCCCAGATTTAGCCAAAAAAGGAATGTCTTGCCTGTAGGCCTTATATTATGTATCTATTGTATTGGTGGACTACAGAAATGTGGCTATGCTAGACTATTATGTAAATTGCATTGTTTGATGGAATTATGTTGTTTATCTTTTAGTCACATGGTCAAGAGCCATCAGCACCTGTTACTTTAACCAGAAAGCTACAATCCAACAGTGATTCTAACTTGATGGTAAGTTGATGCTAACTATAAATAAAAATCTGAGATCGGTCACAAAACAATGCGCTAGTGCCCTTTATTTAATAGTGTCATTGTTTAAAGCCAATGGGTGAAACACATTGGAAAAAGTGACACTCATCTCAATATAATGTTGTAATAGCAAAATAAAGCTAACCTGAGTGCATTCATGTTTATGATCGAGAAAGCTTTCGCCAACCCCTAAAAACCTGGCTCAGTCTGCATATTGAGTGTTGTTTAGCCTGTTTTGGAGAAATAGCTCTGAAAGTGTGCACCTATGATGGCTCCTAAATCTGATATATCCATCCATCCAATGCTTTTTGACATATTTTGAAATTTACCCCTTCCACCTGTTAATGTCCATTTCAAATCCCTTCAGCACCTTTGCACTTTTTCCTTTAGAAGTGCCTTTTTCTCTCAAAAGAAAGCTGGTTTTCAGCAACAGCGCCCCCTCTGTGGCAATATCAATACTCAATACACATGTGCTTGCAATAGTGCTACTTCAAACTGGAACTTAAATCTGAATAGATTTCATGCTTATAAATGCTATTGCTAACATTAGGAAATTCCAGCCCTTAAACATATTTTTCCTCACTCCCAAAATAGACCCCGCCTCTCTAATAATTTTTTTCAGTTTGTGGCCAAATAATCCTTCCAGTGTTGGTATTTGTGTCTACCTCTCTAGGCGCTCATTTAGGAACCATCACTATGTGCGCGTGTTTTGGACTGTTTCCCCCTGGTTCTTAAAATGTATCAGTAGTAAGCTATTGGCCAGACCAGGAATGTGATTGCCCAGTCCTATTCATACTAATAAGACACACCCATAACCATAATCATGTTGATGCAAACAACCATAGATATACAGTAATAGTATCTATACAAACAGCTATGCTAACGATTTTGTAATTTTGCTGAGAAATGAGAGACTTGTGTCATATGCCTCAAACTATACTGCAAGTAAACCATATATGAACTTAAGTGAAATTAATGTATAATCTCATGATTTGTGATTACAGCATAGAGGAAGTTACTCTTACGATAGTAGAAAAATCATGAGCCTAATGTTTGGTACAGAAGTTATAGAGAGAATGATGTCTAAAGATATACCACCTCTAGAGTTCGAGAAATCGTATCGTAAAGTGGTGATCAAAGTTCACTGCCAGCACCTGATGGAGCTAACAGAGAAACGGACCAAGAACTTGTGAGTATATCTTTCCACAAAGGCTCATTGTGACTTTCAAACCCCTTTGTCAACGCCAATGCATTAACCAAAACAGGGTTCCCAAATATTGTGCAAGGAAATGCACCCACTTGAGAGCATAGATATGGCAATACTATGTCATCAGAAAAACTTGTTTGAACTTGTCAATGATTGCTACTTGAGCACCTCTATACCAATGTGGCTTAAAGGTTTCGTGTAATATAATCACTGCATTTGTAGCTCCCCTACTGCAACTGACAAGAGAGAGTTGGCAGCACATCTGGTAACTGCATTCCCTGCTCTGAAAGGAGACAAAGATCCAAGTGGAGTAACATACGTAAGTTTTTAGGTTATGAATATGAGTAAGATTGTCCCTAATCATTAACCCTGCTTAGATTCGCATCACTATATTACTAGTTGTAGCATAGGTTCCATGAGCTATTATGTATGACTTGTATTATTATCATCTCCCAACTCAACACAGAGTTAGACAACTCCTAATCATTAACACTGCTTAGATCCACATCACTATATTACTAGTTGTAGCATAGGTTCCATGAGCTATTATGTATGACTTGTATTATTATCATCTCCCAACTCAACACAGAGTTAGACAACTCCTAATCATTAACACTGCTTAGATCCACATCACTATATTACTAGTTGTAGCATAGGTTCCATGAGCTATTATGTATGACTTGTATTATTATCATCTCCCAACTCAACACAGAGTTAGACAACTCCTAATCATTAACACTGCTTAGATCCACATCACTATATTACTAGTTGTAGCATAGGTTCCATGAGCTACTAGTTATGACTTGTATTATTATCATCTCCCAATCCTTAACACAGAGTTTGATAACTCCTAATCATTAACCCTGCTTAGATCCACATCACTATATTACTAGTTGTAGCATAGGTTCCATGAGCTACTAGTTGTGACTTGTATTATTATCATCTCCCAATCCTTAACACAGAGTTTGATAACTCCTAATCATTAACCCTGCTTAGATCCACATCACTATATTACTAGTTGTAGCATAGGTTCCATGAGCTACTAGTTATGACTTGTATTATTATCATCTCCCAATCCTTAACACAGAGTTTGATAACTCCTAATCATTAACCCTGCTTAGATCCACATCACTATATTACTAGTTGTAGCATAGGCTCCATGAGCTACTAGTAATGACTTGTATTATTATCATTTCCCAATCCTTAACACAGAGTTTGATAACTCCTAATCATTAACCCTGCTTAGATCCACATCACTATATTAATAGTTGTAGCATAGGTTCCATGAGCTATTATGTATGACTTGTATTATTATCATCTCCCAACTCAACACAGAGTTAGACAACTCCTAATCATTAACCCTGCTTAGATCCACATCACTATATTACTAGTTGTAGCATAGGTTCCATGAGCTACTAGTTATGACTTGTATTATTATCATCTCCCAATCCTTAACACAGAGTTTGATAACTCCTAATCATTAACCCTGCTTAGATCCACATCACTATATTACTAGTTGTAGCATAGGTTCCATGAGCTACTAGTTGTGACTTGTATTATTATCATCTCCCAATCCTTAACACAGAGTTTGATAACTCCTAATCATTAACCCTGCTTAGATCCACATCACTATATTACTAGTTGTAGCATAGGTTCCATGAGCTACTAGTTATGACTTGTATTATTATCATCTCCCAATCCTTAACACAGAGTTTGATAACTCCTAATCATTAACCCTGCTTAGATCCACATCACTATATTACTAGTTGTAGCATAGGTTCCATGAGCTATTATGTATGACTTGTATTATTATCATCTCCCAACTCAACACAGAGTTAGACAACTCATAATCATTAACCCTGCTTAGATCCACATCACTATATTACTAGTTGTAGCATAGGGTCCATGAGCTACTAGTTATGACTTGTATTATTATCATCTCCCAATCCTTAACACAGAGTTTGATAACTCCTAATCATTAACCCTGCTTAGATCCACATCACTATATTACTAGTTGTAGCATAGGTTCCATGAGCTACTAGTAATGACTTGTATTATTACCATCTCCCAATCCTTAACACAGAGTTTGATAACTCATAATCATTAACCCTGCTTAGATCCACATCACTATATTACTAGTTGTAGCATAGGTTCCATGAGCTACTAGTAATGACTTGTATTATTATCATCTCACAATCCTTAACACAGAGTTTGATAACTCCTAATCATTAACCCTGCTTAGATCCACATCACTATATTACTAGTTGTAGCATAGGCTCCATGAGCTACTAGCTATGACTTGTATTATTATCATCTCCCAATCCTTAACACAGAGTTTGATAACTCCTAATCATTAACCCTGCTTAGATCCACATCACTATATTACTAGTTGTAGCATAGGTTCCATGAGCTACTAGTTATGACTTGTATTATTATCATCTCCCAACTCTTAAAACAGATTTAGATATCTCTTAATCATTAATCTGTCTTTAAACACCTGCTCTCCACTAAGAAAAGATGAACATGAGTTGAAAAGCATAAAATCCTCTTCAAGATTGGTTATATATCTTTTATGATTCAAATTACTGTTTATTATTTGCAAAAACGCAGATGTATGAAAAATAACGGCCAATGAGCTCTTATGCTATTGTAAATCTTGGGTAAATATTAATATTGTTACTTGTTTAGCTGTAAAAAAATGGTTTTATAAAGGGTGGTTATAGATAGTTTTCATATTTTTCTTTACAGGGCCACTTGTTCCACACAAGGCCTACCCAAGGAGGGGCCATTGACTATTGCATTAAAAATATCAAAAGATCAATGGTGCTGATAAAAAAAAGGAGAACAGGTTTAGATACTCTGCCATCCAATAAAGCTAAACTGTCAACTGGTATGTTTCATGAGTTCAAATTTTTTGTGGAATATGCAAGTTAATGATTGCACTCGGTTAGCCTATCATACATATGCATGTATTGATTAGCCTATCATACGTATGCATGTATTGATTATTACTTCCGGAATGCACATTTGCATGTAGCTCATTGAAACACACATTGATATTGGATTCCTACCAACACAAAAACTCAAAACAATAATTCGAGATATATAAATTTCAGCAGCACCAAACATGGAAGACCTGTCTCTACTTAATGACAAAAGCAAAAAGCTACTGAGCGAAACCTTTACTCAAAGAAGAACCCATCTTTTAAAGGAGAATATAGATATAACGAAATTTGTTGAGGGATGGCCGCACCTGACAAGAAGCTTTGAAATGGTACGTACTGTAGGTTTTTGTCATATTATTTCATAGTCTGTTTGAATAGACTAATAATTGCTTCCCTCGAAATACTCATTGTTTATAATGATGTGTACTGTTGGATGGCACAAAGGGGAGGCAAATCCCACTTTTTTCAAAAGGACTCAATCTTATGCACCAACATTTTGAATGTTTTTTGAATGGGTGCAATTGTAGTATTCATACTAGTGATAGAAAAAATCAATTCAAAAACAGCCTCACCATGGTGCAGCCACATCAGCATAGTTTCACCATACATACCAGCCCAACTATTTGCCAATAGCCTTGAATTAATAATTGTCATTTGATTACACAGATCGAGTATGAATTCAGATTGATAATTGGTCTGGAGACGGAGGTTGCCGATGCAGATGCTTTTACCGACATGGTCATGATCATGACAGAAAAGAAAGGTATGGGGAGAATCATGACACCCATGGTTATAACTCTATACTCACTTCTGCAAACAATATCCTAAACTAGTTTTAATCAGTTACATAATATAATCATCCCCCAACCCTACCTACCCACATCACTATAATGCTGGTTGTAGCAGAGTTTAGTTATGACTTGTATTATAATAATTACCCAACTTTACATGAGTGATTAGTTATGAGTTGTATTATCATCTTCTCCTAACTCTTAACACAGAGTTAGATAACTCCTAATCATTAGCCTCACCTACCCACAAAACTATATTACTAGTTGTAGCTTAGTTTACATGAGCTAGAGGTTTGCATTATCTCCCATCGTCATGCTAGATGACTACAACAGCATATATCAGATGTACAATTTTTTGTATCCATAAAACTAAGAATTCACTACCGTTGTGATTTTATAGGTGACAAGCTTGATGATTTGAAAAAATGCGTATTGAGGGGCAAGTCGGCAGCAACCAGCCTCTTTATGGAAAGACACCCACAAAGTATCCTGGATGATACAAGAATAGGATCAATTGTCTTGACAAAGGCACAGGGGTGCATCTACCTGGTTTTGCCAACGGGAGCAGTGTTCCCAATGGCAACTGAGGTAGATGCATTTCTGGCCTATGTCAAGTGCTTGTTTGTTTTTAATCAGAAGTACCATACCCAAGCCCACTCATCAGTTGGGGTTCTGGTGGAACGTCTGTTACGGCTGCCCTCATCATTGATGTCAACAGCCTCTGCATTGCAGAGGAGATTTCTTCAAATGATGGGGGATAGTCAGCAACAGTTTCTCTAGAACTCCAACTGATGGTGTCTTGGTTGGCATTGCTAATACACAATATATTCTCTTTTATATTTATAAACATGCACATGTAAATACATAATCACAAAACTGTTCATTTTTAAACCTTTTTTATTCATTTTATACCTTTAACGCTACCATATTATATTATGCTTATACATTCATTTACCATCCGTATTTCATGGAAATAAAATAATTCATAGTAAATAACTAACCTCAATGTGTAATTGTCTTCTCCTGGTATAAAATCACAATTTTTATTATAATTTAAAAATGATTGTACCAGAGTTTGTTTGTTTGTTTTATTTCATCAAAAAATATGAAAACAGAAAAAAAAGAAAAAGAAAAAATGATGAGGCCCAAACTGCGTAGTAGAATTGCTAGTCAAGGCGCTGGGCCACAAGTTCGAACAGGGAGCATCCATAGCAGCACAGCACTAAATCACATAATGATTTAGTTTTGGTTATTTCCACAAAAAGCATCCCTGTACAACAACTCAAATATCAATCATTATATGATTGAAGAGGCACTAGTATACCTGTACAACAGCTCAACAATCAATCATAATATGATTAAAAAAGCCCTAGCAACCTGTACAAAAGCTCAACTATCAATCACAATATGATTGAAAAAACACTAGCGTACCTGCGCAACATCTCAACTATCAATCACAATATGATTGAAAAAGCACTAGCAACCTGTACAAAAGCTCAACCATCAATCATTATATGATTGAAAAACCACTAGCATACCTGTGCAATGGCTCAACTATCAATCATAATATGATTGAATGAGCACTAGCATGCCTGTACAAATTCTCAACTATCAATCATTATATGATTGAAAAGGCACTAGCAAAGCTGTACAGGAACTCAGCTATCAATCATAATATGATTTAATAGCCACAGTATGCGTTGGCATAGGTAAATCATTATTAAATCCAATTAAATCAATTTTGAGTACAGTTTTGTCACCCTGAATTTAGATTTAATAATGATTTAAAATTCAATCAAAATTTCTCTCTGTGTAGCATTAGATTACTTATTACTTTGGAGTAAAACTTGTTTACTTACGTATAACATGTGCTAAAACAATTACTACAAACTACGAAAGTAATAACAACCATCAATAATTAATAATACAAATTTTATTATATTAATAGTTTTATTATTATTTTTAAAGCTATTTTGATAAGTTGCAACATATTTAGAAGTTATATGTAAGTGCACTGTGATTATTTGACTAGAGAACTAATATTTATGTGTCATCTTTCCTCATAAATTCTAGCTCCCAAAGACTGTGTGGATGGGTATTACAGCGGGTGCGGCGAAGAGCCCTGCCTGAATATTCAAGGAAACATCTCGTGCTACTGTGATACGCTGGCTATTGATGAACTGGTTGAGCTGGTTCAGACTTATAGAGGTACAGCATAAGTGAGCCTTTGTATAAAATAAGTTTTTTTGCATGTAATATTTTATGTTTTATAAAAGCTGACAGCTGCAGTTCAGACTGCTTATGTAGATATCACACTCATTGTTCTCTCAAGCGGTAAGCTTAAGTTAATGCGGAGAATTTGGCTCCGAATAAAAGCTCAAATTCTTTTTCACTTGAAAATCATTGAACAAAACACTTTAATTTTAGAACAAGTTACAGGCTTGCTGTCAACACAGTATTTAAGTCCAAGAGAACTCACTGTGGAAAATGCAATAGATGGTATAACCGAGTCAACTTGGCAGAATCGTGCTAAAACAAAAAAAGAAGTCTCACCTTGGATTCAGTTGAATCTCACGCAAGCTCACTGTGTTCACAGCGTTACAATACATGGCCAAAATCTTGGTATACTAACAGGTGAGAGCCTGAAAAAATGAATAAAAAAATCAAGTTAAAGTGTAATGCAGCTTTTTCGAGTTCATTTTTGTATTGAGTTTTTGAATTCAAGTTTTAAATTTTTTTGCCGATATTAATCTTCTAATATTGCGGACAATCGCATGAAGCTCATCTTGGAATAGTATTACTGACACATTCACGTTCACTGCGCTTATCTTAGATATCTATAACTGTTGAATTTATTTAGTTGAAAAGTTTTAAAACTTTTTTTTATATATGTTAAACAAAAAATTTTAAATACCAGGTTAATAGCTTTGTAATTTCATTTTATACACTGCTTAACAGACTACGTAACAAAATGCTAATGTGTAATGAATTTTATGAGGAATTGATAATTTAGCTAACACAGGACTCACCTGCAATACTTATATAATCTTTGATGAAATCATGTTGTCGAGATTTCATCGGTTTTGCTATATAAACTATTTATAGAGTAACTTTTTAATTATTGTCTAAGCAAACAGTTGCCAGAGAATGAATACATTCTTTTTGTTTTTTTTTGGTCAGAAACTTGATTGGAACACCCAAGTGTAAAATGTTTTTTGGGTTTGGTTCAATTTTTTCTAGGTTTTTTAAATGTATTTTTAATTTGAAAATGGAAAGTTGTCAAACTATTTACAAATACTTTCTCTAAACTCTGAATTCTTACTATTTGTAGATGATTACCTTGCAAATGTGCGCATCACAGTTGGTAACATCGCAGCAGAAATGGATGGATTTGATGCAAGATTTTTGTGTGCCTATAATAAAGGTCAACCCCCTGCTGATACATTTACCATGATTTGTAATAGGATCATGTATGGTAGCCTTGTTCGAATTACTGCAGTAAAAATATACAAAAATCTGATTATTCAAGAGCTTGAAATATTTGGACTGTAACACTTGTTTTGCAGTCCGTGACATTTACAAATACTTAAAACACAGAGGTTCTTTTAGGTCATCAGTTAAAACAGTTACCACACATTAAAAATTACATAAAACATTGATTGAAAGTTTCAACAAACTACCAAGTAGCCTGCAAGATTTTAGATATTCTTCATCCCTTATGTTGGTTTGCAGCTGTTTCACTTTTAGAATTTACTGTGCAACACTAACTCTGTTGCTGAGAGGGCATAAACCGTGATGATAACAGAAAAGCTTTGAATAGTCTTTACTTTCACAGATGAGTTGGCAGATATAGTGTGCTATTCTTATCCTTTTCTGTTTTCTTAATACAATATATATTACTTGCGAGTATTTTAGTATTTCATTATTATTATGTGTTGATTATTCCAACTTTGTATTACAACAATTTTCTTTTGGTTTTCTTAAATAATATTTGTTGCTGTCAAGTTGGGAGAGTCGCCTCTTGGAACAATTCTACAATACCAGGAATCTTCTTATCAGCTATCATACCCATATTCTAATAATTGAATATATGTAAATGTCATGCAAAGTTCACTATATGAAATATCATAAATTTAGAATTCACTTGTTTCAAAACAATAGAAATCTTTTTCTCTTTGCTAAATTTTAAATGTTTAACCTCCATTGTACATTTCTAATACCATTTAGGATGAAAATATTCGTTGGTCATAAAAATTCGCGATTTCGCGAGCAGTCAATCCCGCGAATTATTAAATTCAGTGAATAATTAGTTCTATTTTTAATCACAAGAGAGAATAACTCTTGCATCAAATTGAAAACTAGTCGCTAGCCTAGTTTTTAATGTAAATACTAAACGTAATTGAGTTCCAAAACATTTTTAAAATCATTGCCTGAGCTTTGAGCTAACACCATTGGCAATGTACCACATTTATTTACAAAATTATTCGAGGTTGTCACAAAATATGCAGAATGGCGTCATCGCGAAAATAGCCGCGAGGCAGAAATACTAAACGTAGCCGAGTTCCAAAACTTCTTTAAAATCATCGTCAGGCTTCGAGCTTTATTGCCATAGCGTCAAACTTTACAAAATTATTCAAAGTTTTTACAAGTTATTCGGCATGGCTTCAGCATAGCAAAAAAGCTCTCCTAGTCTCTCTACATTAGAATCAACTTCATCAATCTCTAATACCGAAGTCAAGGACGATCATGATTCTGATCTGGACATTATGGTATGTATTTGATTTGCAGTGCAGATACGTTTTTCCATAATCAACTGCATTGTTATATCTGATATCAGCCATGTACAGATAGACGTAAAGAAATTGGCGAGTTATACCACCATACGGCTTACATAACAAACTCTCAGAGTTACGACATCCACAAATCTCATCTTTGGGATTAGTGCCATCACATGACAACCCACTCATTCCACTGTCTGAACATTAAGAACGTTACATTGGAAGGCTCAAGATTATTGCAAAAAGCCAGTAATGGAAACCCAGATTAAAATCCTAAAAACGGCATCACACCCCCAGTCAACGACAACACCCAGACGATAACAACTTTCGTCATGCGGTACGAAGATCCGCGTCTGGTGCCAAGCTACACCAGACAAGGATTAAAACTGAAGATTAAAAGTGATGAAACCCTTGCTGACGGAAATACAACAGGACATAGCTAGGAACCCCCAAAATTACAAAACCCAGAATTGAAGAATAGAAACTTATAGTTCCACCATTGGGCACTAAGGCTAACTCTCAACCCATATATAAGGACGCGTATTTACCCATATACTTCACTCTTCAATACAAGCTCTTCAATACAAGCTTCTTCACAGCGGTCAGACGTGTCAGCAGAAGAAATGGAAGAGTCAACTTTAGGAGAACAAAAGGGGGTGACTATATTCTAAGTCTCTAGAAATTACTTTTATACTTTTATAATTTTAGTCTAGGGTGCAACTTATTATATATCTTTCTTGTTCTTAAATAAACATAAGGTATGCGAAACCCTCTTCGCATAACTTAGTGATTCCCATCTCAGAGCATAGTCTTAGATTCTCACATCTAGGAAGGTCTTTTATAAGATCCTGAATACTTAATCAACAAAACATTGGTTAACAGTCATTAGTCAGGATTAGGCCTATCTGAGTTTATTATAATAATTTAGCAGTGCATCTGCTCGTGACAATAAACCTGAGCTTACTCCCTAACCGTTGTAAGATTACTTGGTAGGATAATCCAATACTATCAATAATCAACACAACATTTCTGGTGGAGACGCGGGTTTTGAACAAATCTCACACAATTTTTTTCTAGCAAAGCGTTTACGGATCCTTGATAAATAGTTTGAATCTGTGGAAAAGATTCTTTGTAAGACGGGGAAGGACACGTGTCATTATTATTACTATTGAAACTGATTGATTATTGAAATTTATTCCTGCCCATTTCCCCCGCTATTAATTGAAACAGAAAATTATTGAACAGAAAATTTTGAATTTATTATTTGGCAGAAGATAGCTAGCTGGAATAGTCAAAAGTGATCGACCTCTCTAGGTCGTACACCGCACATAAAGAAGTGCCACGGTAGCTTTTATTAGTATTAGGCTCTTGTAAAAAGGTACAGTTACAATCCTACACCACCCGTACGACCTATACTGCCCTGGTGGTAGACTAGATCACTTCTCATTCGAGTACCCAATTGACTTTGACTCCCATATACATTTAAGGACACCAGATCCATATTGAACAATTTATTCGCGCATGATTACTTTTCATCCTAACAAGATTAAATACTGAGCTCATTAACAATAAACTGACAAGACGAAAGCCGCCAGAATTTTAATATAGATAGGTGACTATCAAACCTATAACTAATATTCTAAATATTTTAGGCCTACATTCAGATATTCTTGTGCACATTTCCGGAAATAACAGAAAAAAAAGAATTCTTTTCACTTCTATGTAGTTGGTTGAGCACCACACATAATACTTAACGCTCACTTAGCGATAATCTCTCGTACATTTGCTATTATAGCATAAAAACGTATAAATTAGATTCTTACTAAAAGTTGATTGGATAAAACATCCATACGCTTGAGTAATTAGCAGACTTAGTAAATTCCTTAACAACGTTGGTAAAATGTCTGCCATGCCATATCCTATTATTAACCTAACTATTACTTATACTTAAAAAAAAAAGTTTTTTTTCAGCAAAAAAAAAACTAATTCTGTTAAGAATACATCATTTACATATTGATACATATGATACATTAACCCTTGACACTAAATGTAAAAGATACTATATTAGTATTACTACCTAGCGCGCCTAACGATATACGACTGTTAGAGGTATAGTAATAACACTAATCACAGTATTATCTTGATCTGTTAAGGAGAACCATTTGTTTACTATTTGATTACTCCAAACCCTATTAATATGTCTAGTCCTGCATTTTAAATATCTAAAACAAAAATATGTTTAAAAAAAACAGTTCTAAAATATAGCTCTTCATTTTAACGAATTTCGTTAATTGAGTTAATTAAAATTAATTAAGTCTTGCAAGTAAACTAAATAAATTAAATTTATAAGCCTTCTTTACAATTTAATAGAGTTTCATTAAAAATTAAACTTGGTGAAATATCTACCATTATTACAGTGTGTGCTAGCAACCACTTAAATGCTCTTGAAAGTTTATCATGATTTAGGCTGTCTATCTGGCTTACTGGGCAGACTGACAATACCTAATTGTCAGTTATGGGCGGATTTTATCACGCTGTGCTAGCTGAGGCTTGATGATAGTTTCCTAATTATGAGAACCTCCCTATATATGAAAGGCTTGCTATTTAAAAGAATTTAAAGTGTAAATACCTATTTTGTGACAATATATAAAAAAAAATTGATTAATTTGAGACAATGCAAAATGACGGACCCATAATAAACTGTACATTACCTACATGTACAACCCACAAGTTATTTTACAATCTTTGAACAATAGCTAGCCTACAATGAACTGCGCGACAACAACAATCCCATGTCGGGTTAATAACAAGGCAGTCATTTCTAAGCCAGATTCAGTTAGATATTGAGAGCATCCTCATACAAAGCTGCACGGAACTCAGCTGCTGCAAAAGTTGAGCACCTTAATTGATTGCATTCATTTAGCTCATGAGTATTAAATGACCATGCAGTTCTGAGACTCAAAATATCTTGTCATATCTACTCTTACATGCATCCTATGCTGGTCAGAGAAATGCATTACGCATCATTTCAGATATCAGCAGGAAAATTAATTAGCTCTGGTACCCAGTACGGCCAACTGGGAACCACAAAGCTGATAAAACTTTGTATTTCATCCTTTATGTACTTAATAATGGTAACAAATGGATGCATTCAATACCACATCATTGTAAGCACATTTCTATTAGACACAGAAGAATGTTTATATTAGACACCCAGTTTGATTGACTTATTAATGTGCAATCATTAGTATTTAAGCGGGAAAACGCCAAATGTCTGTTTCAAGGTGATGTGTTCCTCTTGTCACTCTAGCCAGAACCAGGTGCTATCATCCTTGGCAAGGCTCAGGTAACGTGTGTCTAAAATTCACAAAGGTCTAAAGCAGAGTTTGTAACCATTTTTTTCAGTAGTAAAATACTCCTTAAAATGCAACATTTACAAAAAAAACTGAAGTTGAAGTTAGAAATAAAATCTTTAAATAACGTTTTTAGCTAGATTGATAAAACAAACATTTTATTTGTCTATATTCTCATTAAATTCTAACAAATAGCTATGATAAACTTGCCAAAACAGCTTTTGATTAAAACTAAAACTCAATTGTTTCGATTAGTAAACACTTTGTTAATTCGAAACACATTTGCTTAACTCTAAAACTTAAAACTCGACAATTTTTCTACATAAAAACCATAAAATAATATGTTTCACTTTTGGGAATAAAATAAAAAGATTTACCAAAGTTTTAATTAAACAGCCGTCTTACGTTCTTTTTGTTAAATAGCAACATGTTCATTACTTGGAAAAATTACGGAATTAAAAATAAAGGTTTCACTTCAACTGCTTAATAATGTACCAGACTCTCTTACTACAAATTCATTTAAAACAAATTTCATTATCAAATTGCATATTGATGAGTCAAATATGTTGAAAATAAGTAAGGTGAAGATACTTATTCTCCTGAACATTTGCGTTAGCTTCAGGTCACGCTCAGTTTGTCGTGACAGATCAACTAATCCGGATAGTTGATCTGCCATGCCGCAGCTGCTTGGCTTGATCTCAGTTATTAATATATATAACTTCCATACTGCACATAATGCTAAGATTAAGCAATCGCTTAAAACTTTAAGCTATAATACAGTAAAACCCCAAATAAAGACTCGTTACTCAGTTGATATTAAAATACATTTCTCCAAAAGAATGTCTGTTTTTAATTGAGTATAGTAAATTATGACAATCTTGTTATTAACTTTCAGTTTTATATTAATTTTAACTTGTGAAGTAGAACAAATTTGTTTTGTTTAAAAGTCTTTTGCCCAGGAAGTCTGTTTACATGAGACTGTTTTGACCTAATGACAAATAATACTTTCTCAATAGATTGTAAGCCAGCTCTATGTAACTTTTGTACATATATGGCTGCTGTAAAACAGTGTCACTACTGTTTTGGCTATTATTCGTCTCGATATTTCGCTTCCAATTGACAACAAATGACAGGTATTACACCTTATCAATTTATTCAGTTACACTGATTTTTGATTTTTGACACAAAATTACTTTAATTTTTCGACTTAAAACTGTTTATCTTTTAACTGTTTAAATACTAAAACAATAACTTCTATTATTTTAAAAGTTTTTTTTGCTAAAAGTAAAAACCCTTACGCTTTGATGCACAATAATAGCAACCCATGGACCCCATTAAATATAAGAAAACTTTCGAACAGAAGAGATAATGTTGATAAAAGGTTTTTAGTGAAAAACTTTGAAATAAAGATAATTTTTGAATGGAAAATTAAAAACAAAACAGAAAAGAAACATTGTTACCATGGATAACGGAAACCCAGTCATAAATTACTAGGCTGCCAACTACTATTACAGTTTAATAATACACTGAAAAATAGTTTGAAATGAGTTTTTAGAAAGTAATATAAATCAAGAGAGTTATCTCAATGGTACGGCAAAGTAAACACTTTCGACCACAATGTACTAACTACTCATACGGAGACAATGATTAATCAATTGCAGTGATCAGAATAATGTTATAATAATTACCTGTATGCTCAAGAGAATGAGTGTGATGTGTGTGTATGAGAGAGAATGTATATCCATGTGTGAAAGTATGCAGAGCAGTGTATGTAAGTGATTGCATGAAGTGAATGATGAATTATGAAGATTTCAATGTACGCACTGCATGATAAGCGCTGTGGCTTTGGATTAAAGTTATTAATCAGGCTTAAACATAATCTTAACCCAGTCTTATATATGCTTTCCATATGCTGTGAGCGTGTGGCTATGAAACAGTGATTAATCATGAGTGACAGATCTGAATGAATGAACCAGAATGGTCAGTATAATGCGTGACAAGCTAGTAGCTTTTACTATATTAACTAGGCTATGTGCGTGGTTTGATTGATTGTGTGTATACATGTATGCTCTATACAGTTCTGACTGTTAAAAAAAGCAAACTTTTTTTCTTCCATTACAATAATTATGCTTAAAAAGCTTAAGATTTAATGATTCTAATACTTCCTTTTTATGATTTGCTTTCCTATATAGTCTTTCACAAATTAAACTTTTAAACTCGATAATTTAGAACCTTGGTTAAATACCTTACCACGGCTACAGAAATCTAACTTTTTGACCTAACCCTTGAAAAACGTAAAATGATTATACTACATGTAATGTACTATCAAACATGAATGATAATTTTTACTAATATCAGGACTTGCCTGCCCAGTTACATTAAAATATACCGAAACGAAAACTCCAACATCAATATCAAATCTTTGGACTGACATCCACATATAGTTCAATAGAAATGGAAAAACATTACCTTATAACGTTTTTCAATCAAAAAAAGGAAAAGCAACTTCTCAATGGTACTTCGGGTACCCATGAATATTGCTGGATAACTGACTGGTGACTATGACTCACTGCTAACATACCCTAGCCAGATATGAAAGGATGGCATAGAATTTTTGCGTGTGCTTTATTAACCAGTTACCAACCTAACACTACTTATGACTGATGACAACCTTCTTTATCACTGAGGTGACTTTGCATGTTTTACATTAATTTGCTAAACGTTTTAATCTAACACTGCTTATGAACAAACTTGACTTATTATTCCATACACAATTACTTCCATTAACTTGTCTTACAGACTCATCTGACCCTCAAAATTATTTTTGCTATCAAGCTGAATCTTTGTTACCCACTTTTCACTTGAAACTATCACAAGTCGCTTGCACAGACTTTTCTTCACCGCTAAAATTGATGTCTTTTGCCAACCAAACTCACCTAACCTTTGATAAACCTGACCTTTTCTTATTAACCCCAACCTCGTCTTTACTGCATTATATTCAAAGTTTTCTAGATTCATTTACATTCATTCTTCCTTTCACCTAACATATACACCCTACTGAGACATACAATTCTTGCCTCCCATCTCAATCACCCCTTTAACCTTTTTTTCGCTTTATACTTGAACTACATAAAATTTCTACCTATTATTCGATCTGTTTGGGTTATCGTGTTCCTGTAGGAACTCCCAGTAGTCTCTTAATTCTGAAAATACTTGAGAAATGTGGAATATTTGAACAAAAAAACAAAAAGAAATCCAAACAGAAGAACAGAAAATGAAATTTTAAGCAGGTAAAAACAAAAACTTTTTTATACCTTCTATAAAGATTAGTGAAAAAAAAATTCAATTTAAAAATAAATAGCTACTGCTGGATTAATGATAACTATTAAAAAAAAATGCTGTATTATGACAGATCATTACCGTTCATCTTACGGTAAACTGTTGTGCAGAAACTTGTATTCTCTTACAGGTATTGTGCCGTATATTTATTTTTTAGAAGTGGCTAATTGACTGTAAATAGAAATTTACTATTAATTGATTTTCTGTTTAAAAAAACCCTGTTGCCACATTAAAAGCTAGTGACGTGCCTCACCCTAATGTTATAAAAAATTTGGTTTCCAAATTTTTAGGATAGATCCTTTGTTGTAAATAGATCGGCACATAGCAAAAAAGACGATAGGTTTATTATATTTTTTTAATTTTTATCTGTGACTTTCAAATTTTTTTAGGATAAGATAGGCTAGTTAAAACATTTATGAGTGTGTTTGAAATAAACTATTAGGTAACCCAAAACAAACTTGCGGATTAAATCATTCATTTAATAATTACTGTTGAATAGTTTCTAATTTATGTAAAGGTACGCCAATTGATGTTTGAAATTTATGAAGTTTCTATTTCAAGATTTAGCTCCTTTTTGTTGACCAACAACCACAGCCCACTGACAACTACCCATGCATAACGACAAATGGGAGGACCCATTTACTTTACCAAAGGAGGTACAATACAAACTGCAAAGCAGTCACAATTGACTCTGAAACAATAATTGACCGTTGCCTAAACTGCGTGGCAAACCAACTATTTTTGTTAGTAGGAATTGGGAACTTTATGTTTATCACTGCTTATGACTTTTATGACCAGTTTTTTTTATGTTTACTGTCGTGAGGCAGATAAGATGATTTAGTAACACCAAGTATCTACAACATGAAGATTGACCTCGTAATCACAGGAGGAAATTAACACTATTCTAGAAACATCGACATAACAATATTTACACATAGGACGAATGCCTCATGACACTTTTACATAATCATACATACCTATATGTGGTACATTATTCATAAAATTTGCTAATTTTTAAAAAAATTTTTTATATTTTTTTAGAAATTATCTTACCTACTATACCTATTTTATTATCTTACATTTTTCAAGACCCTTTTGTTCTCACACTGCGACAGCTACATATCAACAACACCAGAACTTACTACATTGAGGACAATGTTCTTAAAGCCGGGAAGGATGTTATATCTGATATCAGCCATGTACAGATAGACGTAAAGAAATTGGCGAGTTATACCACCATACGGCTTACATAACAAACTCTCAGAGTTACGACATCCACAAATCTCATCTTTGGGATTAGTGCCATCACATGACAACCCACTCATTCCACTGTCTGAACATTAAGAACGTTACATTGGAAGGCTCAAGATTATTGCAAAAAGCCAGTAATGGAAACCCAGATTAAAATCCTAAAAACGGCATCACACCCCCAGTCAACGACAACACCCAGACGATAACAACTTTCGTCATGCGGTACGAAGATCCGCGTCTGGTGCCAAGCTACACCAGACAAGGATTAAAACTGAAGATTAAAAGTGATGAAACCCTTGCTGACGGAAATACAACAGGACATAGCTAGGAACCCCCAAAATTACAAAACCCAGAATTGAAGAATAGAAACTTATAGTTCCACCATTGGGCACTAAGGCTAACTCTCAACCCATATATAAGGACGCGTATTTACCCATATACTTCACTCTTCAATACAAGCTCTTCAATACAAGCTTCTTCACAGCGGTCAGACGTGTCAGCAGAAGAAATGGAAGAGTCAACTTTAGGAGAACAAAAGGGGGTGACTATATTCTAAGTCTCTAGAAATTACTTTTATACTTTTATAATTTTAGTCTAGGGTGCAACTTATTATATATCTTTCTTGTTCTTAAATAAACATAAGGTATGCGAAACCCTCTTCGCATAACTTAGTGATTCCCATCTCAGAGCATAGTCTTAGATTCTCACATCTAGGAAGGTCTTTTATAAGATCCTGAATACTTAATCAACAAAACATTGGTTAACAGTCATTAGTCAGGATTAGGCCTATCTGAGTTTATTATAATAATTTAGCAGTGCATCTGCTCGTGACAATAAACCTGAGCTTACTCCCTAACCGTTGTAAGATTACTTGGTAGGATAATCCAATACTATCAATAATCAACACAACAGCATTAGTTAATTCTTTTGTTTAAAAACTGATCGCTTTCATCAAATACTTCAGCTATTGTTTTTGTACTTCCTCAACACTCGTTAATATTTTTTCTTTTTTGCGTTCACTGCAGATTGAGAATGAAACAACCTACTCCGATTACGAAAACTAGAGACAAGTAGTAATATTCATCAAGGCAGGAATTTTGGCAGGAAGGCAACCAGTCAACCTAGAAGTCAAGTTGCTTCATCGACAACTCCTTGATATCGCTGTAGCAAACATGATTAAATTATATATTTTATTTCATGTATAGATATATTATAATTTATTACAAACTTGAGTGTACAAATAAAATATTTTAAATACAAATAAAATTTTACAAATGATGAATGGAGTAAATATAAACAGTTTAGTCTATATGGCGGTTGTCTAGCAATAAAATTAAACTGGTACTCTTGATATGTGAATACTAGCGTGTAATGGTGCTTTTTGACTAGTTATTTTACTAATAGCAGATCTGTCACTGTCTTGGGTAGGTGTTGAAGGCGATTCTCTCGCTACTACATGGCTGGTAAGGAAGTTATTATCAGAACTCTCCTCGTGGCTTACTATTGCAAAGTTCTGCCGGTTGGCCAAAGATTTGTGCTCGTAAAGGCGTTTTTGTTCCTTTTTTAAAAACAGATATATTCTTCTCGTAAGTAGCTGCGGTCACTTCAACCTGAATTTCCAGACCTCCCTGAATGATTGGTGTTCTTGTAAGAATGACATCTACCACCCTTGCAATCATTGTTCTTCGGTGTATGATGAAAAATCTTTCTCTCACACTAAAACAAATAATGAAGCAGTAGGGATGGAAAAAATACGGTAGTATTGCGTTTTACCGAAGAACCAAAGTAAAATTCAACTAATTTAGTAAATGTAAAAACTCATTACTCACCACAAGTTGTTGGCTTATTAAAGGCCTCCAAAGCGATGAATATTCGTGAAAACCTCTGGACGCAGCAAAAATTGTTTACCGTAGAATAGCATGATCGCCTCGCAGTTGTAAGCTAAATATAAACCGGAACACGCGGTGTGCGCATGCGTAGTAATAACTATTATTAGCCGCAATAGAGTTAACTTTTCCTAGAAAGCGGCAGTTTTCAGCCGCGAATAAATTCATCCGCGAATATGCATGAAAAGACAATTTTCGCGAAATATAACTCCGCGAATAAATTCATCCTGTAGGGTATTGATGTTAGATAATGTGTCCTATTTAGGTAATTTGCTGATTTTACACAATCTTTAAGCATTAGGTAGCTGGATAGATATTAGTTAATATTCTTGTGGTATGTAGACATAATGTAATACCAACCTAATATGTAGACGTGACATAAGCTTTATCTATTATGTAGGTTTTACATAATAGCATGTATGCAAATACATACGTACATATACATGCATAATATTTTTATACATATACACACATACATACACACATACATACACACACATACATACATACATATACATGATTAATATCATACATACATACATACGTACATGTATACATACGTACATACATATGTACATACGTACATACATACATATACATGCCTGATATTATACATGTACATACATATACATGCCTGATATTATACATACATGCATTATGTATATGATATGTAAGTGCTTCCAAGTGTGTAGACAATGTTTATGTGTTTATATAGTATGTAAACATTATGCAATATCTACATATTATGTATATATTACATAAAATTATCTTATTATGTAGATGCTTTGCTGTAGAAAGGTTGATGCCAGCAAGTTTGATAAGCATAAATTCATCTCTTTCCTATTTTTTTTGATTGCGCAGGCCTGGTGTTAAACTTTTGAACTTTTAAAAATAAGTTTGAGTTTATTTCAAAAGATTAAAACAACAGGTAAAATTTATAGTCAAGATAAAACAGTTTTAATAAGCTTTCATGCAAGCAAAGCAATAAAAAACTCTCGTCTTTGGCATCAAGGCTAGATATGACTCTCAAAAACAAATTTATATATTATAAAGACATCAAACCTTTTTTAATTTACTTAAAATTACTTGAAATGCAAATTTTTATATTCCCACGACCAAACACGAGCGGAGTGAATGTTTGAGAGTTTTATGATAAATGCATGTGCACACAACTCACGAAAATTATTCATCAACAACGTCGCAAACTCATGTACCGAAATCTCATCAACAAACTTAACCATTTGTGTGTAGATTCGTTTAAGTATAATAACGATACAAAACACATAAAAATATTTAAATATGTTACCTAGTCTTTGAAAATTGTCAACATATTCCTAAACCTTACCCATCTGATCAGATTATACACAAATAGACAGATTAATTTGGTCGAAAATCATTATTAAAACTTGTCAAGCCTTGCTTTTATCAAAATTAAGACCGGCAAACGAACTGCCGAACGACAGAGATAGAACGATTAAGTCGTGCGCATTTCACGAAAGAATAACGTGCACATTTCACCAGTCTATAGCATTGGCGAATTGCCGAAGGTTTCTGTAATTAACATAGATGTACTGAAATCATTTCTTTTTTGCCAATTTCAAAGTAACTGGCATTTTGGAAACTTTTGAGTACTTTGGTATTTTAACTGATGTCCAAAGCAGTGAAAGTAAAGGAAATGACGATGACATTTTTTTCTAATGATTCTTATGAGATTATTACAATATTTAATTATAAGTTTGGATGACTATTGAAGTGTTATAGTCACACTAACAACATCGATGATGGGCAAAATGTTACTGTTATTATTTTTTTTAAATAGTTTTGTTAAATAGATTTTCTAAAAAGCTATATAAATATCACAACTTCTTGATATTGTTAGCTATGACGTTATGAAATATAAACAAAATTGTGCATAAGTTTTTTATTATCACTATATTAATAATATTGGTTATTCTAATAATATCAGTGCATTTTAATTCTAACTTTGACCAATATTGCATTTCTCCTATTGCAGGGGGAGAGATATAAACATATAATATTTTCCTTTCGTTATTGTTGTTTGTTGTATATAATAACACCCACACCCAGTACATTACAGCTCCCATTGCAGTTATCCTATTGCACTGCAGTGCCATTTGACTGCTAATATTGCATTTCTCAACCATCAGTACCCTTTTTTTTCCAATATCATTTTGGTCGTGGGCTGTATGACAGTGGAATTTCTAGTAATATTCTTGTCAACCATAGCTATCAAAAATGTAATGCCCTGTTAATCTAACTATTAATCTTTGCATTTTTTTCTTCAGGCTGTCAATAGGGTCATCAACTTTTTGTTTCGCTCAAAAGAAACTAAAAGAACATAGTTCTACTCAGTCTTGTCATCTATGTTCTTTATTAGGTGCTGAAGTTTCTAAATTACATAACTTTCAATCAGAGCTTGGGTTTACTAGTATTTGCTTGCAATCATTCACATCTTTGCTTTTGTTCATTAACTCCTTATTTTATCTACTGTATAATCTGTCAAGTTTGCGAAGTCCGTGGTCTCTCAAGGTTTTCAGCACTACAAAAACTCAGGAAGTCACAAGCACAAAGTATTAAATAGTTAAATAGGTTTCGAATCTATAGGGAACCAAACTGTTTATCACCAATCATGTCTTACGTCAAGCATCTGCATGATGACATTATATAATATTATATTGTATCATGTTTGATCAGTAAAGGCTGGTTCAAACAATATCACCATGTGTCTGCAATGCCCTCTTGGTGATTAAACATTGATTATGTGCATCGCATACTGATGGCATTACTGAGGCGACTCTGATATGACGGGAAATATTGCAACCGTTAAATTTTTTCGAAAGTTTACTGAGCTTCCAGGAAAGTGAGCGATGTGCACCACCTTGGCACTTGGTGATCTGATGAGTTGATTGGTGATTGGTGAATGAGGACCTACTTGGTGATTGGTTGATACTGATCACTTGACCTACACTTATTTCATGTCAGTTGCTGTGGAACTAGTATTTCATGATTTCTGCAGCCCCATTGTATAATGAAAATACTATGCCGCAGACTAATTGCTGATGTAAACACTGATGGCTTTGACATAGTGTGAGCATCGTTATTACAGGAGATCACTAATGTGCTGTGAGATTAACACTGAGACAAGTCAAAATAGTGTGAGCCAGCCTTCAGTTACGTGCCAAGAATTGCGCAATCCTTAGTAACTAGAATTCTGTTTATTGCATTTAGCACCATAGTCAACTTGCATGAATAGCTAGAAACTAAATATTGCGAAGGACTGAACATTTACACTCTGTACAGCTATTGAACGCACAATTAACTAATATCCGTGTCCTATTATTATAACCTTATACACACCATTCTCGTCTTGTCTTTGTTATGTAACCTTTTTGTATATAAGCCTTTTACGCTTGCGTGCCTTAATTAAACCATGTATTATTACATAAGATTCATTGCACTCCTTTTATGGGCAAGAGTGGAAAAGTATGCGGAGAGTGCCAGTATATAAGCAGGTGCACAAGTTGCATCAGAGGGATTTGATAACTTTATGTTATTGTACACGCATGTTCACGCTTGTCGATAATAAATAGACTGAAACCTTACTCACAAGAACTGAATGTATTTACGCCTGCCTGGATGGCTTAAAGGTGGCAGATCAGCAAGGATTGATCTGACTCCAGACCGAACTGCCTGAGAGGAACCTAGGGAAGGCTAGGGGTTGGTCTACGCTCCGACTAGACCTGATCGGATATGCTATAGCATAGGAGATCAGGCCCTATAGCGAGCTATTCAGGGACCTAGACTAGCCAACGATAGGGACGCAGGGGGCAGGCTGCATTGGGGTTCAGAGTGGGCCTGAGCATTGGGTAGTTGCCACGGGCTGATCTGACCATCAAGTGTGTCAGGCAGGCCCAGCAAGGGGAAGACCCAGAGTTCAGGCTGCATCCGCCTGTTAGTGCAGTAAAGCTGGCTCAGCTACCAGGGCCAGGCCTTTACAATATTACATACCAGATGACGACTTATGATTTTCAAGAAAACTCGTTTTGACACTATATAAATTGAGGCAGCTACAACCCAGTTCAGTTTTTAATTTTATTTGAATAACACACTGTAGCCAATAAAGGTAACATAGGCTAAATGAACATAAACAATTGAAATTTTGTTGAAGATACAGAAAGAATAAGGCAAAAAAACCAAAAGTAGTACACCCTCATACGCGACATCTTATATTTTAAAATGAAAGAATTCATTTTGATGTACTTGCACACTACCAAACATTACAAAACTCAGCAGTTGTTTTATTATTTTTCATAGAAAAACTTGTCTTTACTTGAAAAATAATAATTTTAAAAATCTTGTTTTTACAAAAACTGATTTTTTTTATATTTGCGCAGCAAAATAAGTTATTTGATGCATCTTAATTCAGCATCAGTTTTTATCATAAAGTATTTGTCAAGAAGCTAATGGGCCATTTTTAAAAGCAGGTTTTTGAAAGGCTTATTCTGACTTTGCTAATTAAATATCATAAGTTTTGATTTTGCGTTTACCAATTTTCATAAATTCTTTAGCTGTTTACTCACATGCGCAAGACTTGTGCTTCGGTATGGTTAAGGTAATGTTTGATTCTTTGCTTGCGTTTTAATTTCGATAGAAATATAAGTTGGGTATCTAAACATTGTTAACTAAAACTGAAACTATTTTGTGTCATCCACTGCCGCCTGGTTGTATATCTGCTAGATTTTATTAGGTAAAAATATTCAAATTTTATCACTACTTTAATTGCTTGCTTTTCTATTTCACTAAGTGCGACTGATCTACAAAATAAATCAGTATATCCCTCACCTGTACGACTATATTAGTCGATAAAGTTGTGGGCGCGGGTCGGCGTATGTGGTCGTGGTGAAAGGCTATGCGTATACGACTGATATCGTCGACAATACAACCCGCTTATAATATTGCAGTACATTCTTCACCTGCACGACTATATTAGTCGATATAGTGGTGGGCGTGTCTATCCAAGCTGACCCGTAGATTTTTTTGTTAGGTGCTCTGTTGTATTCGGACACCACGCGTTTTCCGGAGAAATAATTTATTATTCTTTCGTTGGACAATTCTTCAGCGCTAATAACTGGAACATAACGCTACGCTAGATAACTAGACTACTAAGCACCATAGATTTAGGCTTAATGATACGCTAAAAGAACTTGTGCAGTTTGGTCGTGTCATGAGAAACAGAATGAGAAAATGTCCGAACTGTGCTGTACCATTTGTTAATTTGTTACAGTTATAGTATTTTTATTGTGTTAACTTTTATAGTATTGACAGTGTTGTCCGAAGATTTCTCCATAAAGTGAGCCTCAAATAACGAAGTAGTTGTAATTTTTTGTTTGTGAATTTCCAACATAAAAACGAACATTTTTGTGTAAGTTTTGTTAAGTACCGCGCGAGCCAGAAAACAGAAAATTGTTTGTGTTGGTGCCATCATAACCAATTAAGATTCAGCTTTTCGTGATGACACAGATAATTAAAATAGCATCATTGACTCTGATGATGGTGAACGTAATAGTTTTGGGAGAGTAAGGAACATTTTAGAGGATCGTTTTAGCTTCGAAGCGATCGTGGCTTCACATAGCTTTAGCAATGCACAAAGCGTGGATACATTGAATTTTTTTCATAGTACTATTGGTTAACATGTTAGCAAAATAAAATATATAACGAAGTGTTCTAGATAAGTTTGAAGTTGAAGAAAAAATTGTATACATATCATGAAGAAAAATCGGCAATTTTCGGTAAAAGGCTGGCAGTAGGCCGATAGCTAAATTTGTACATGGGCAGGAGTTAAAGGGTAGCTCACAGCAAACACAATTTGGAGAGTTCAAGGCCGTCAAAACTATCTAGCAACCTCATTAGTCTTACACACAGCCAAGTTTTCAAACACTGTTGATTAAAAAACATCCAAACACAATTCAGTTGTAATGCATTTCTGAAATTACACACCTTATAAAGACCCAGCATAGGTACCCATAAGTATAGCAAAATCAAGGGAATTGATTGGGTGCAGACTTAATTAACCCTATCCATAAACTGATTTAGCTAGGTGGCTGTACCATTGAATAACGATTCAGGACATGTGTTTAATATCTTTGCTGAAGGTCATGTGTAGTTGAAAATTCATAATCGCTATATACCTACTACGGCTGTACTGGTAATCTAAAATTCTGAACTTAGCCATACCTTAACTTTACAATGAGAGTGATCCAGGTGACTCGAGTGTTGATTTCTTTGCTTAGACGGTACGTCAATTGGTACATATTTAACATTACAACTTTTCGACTTCATCTTGAGACTGGAGACCAGGCTCCTAGGCTGGGCATGTACCATATGAAGCGGCGCTCAGTTTATTAAAAAAAAGTTATTATCATGAATCACCAGTGAACCACACACAAAAATCTAATACAGTAAAACTCGGCTAACTCGACATTCACGGAACCGAAAGAAAGTGTTAGAGTTATTAGAGCGTTCAAGTTATGAGAACACTCACAAGTGCATGTATTATTGTATTTATCAGTACATATACAAACTATATATAAATCAAAAGCATTTATTGCTTGTTTCAAGTTAAGGGACCTCTCATGTAATGTTTTAACAATTTTTATCAGAAAGTATAAATATTTTCCTCTTATTACTTGAGATTCGTTTGTTTGTTTTTGGTGATGTGACGCTTTTCCTTGCTTGCGGAGGGCTATCCCCAAGCGGATGTTTGGTAAAATTTAATTTTTTGCAAACCTTTAAAAAAGTCGTTAACGAAAATATTTGGCAGATAGTGGTAATAAGGACGCCTAAGAACTACTAAAAGTTGTTGTTTATCTTTATGGCTTGGAATAAAGTGATATTCTAAAGCGATAACAATCGTCTCGGTAGCCGTTGGGCAAAAAAACTTCGAATTAACGAAGTTAAGGTCGAGTTATCTAAAGCATTTTATCATTGCGTGGGAACGGACCAAACAAATCCATTCGAGTTAACCATGTGTTCGAGCTATCCGAGGGCGAGTTATCCGAGTTTCACTGTATATGGCTTGAAGCAATAAAGTCTCTACAATATGTTTTTTCATTTTATTGTTTGTTTTATGAACATATCTAACAGCTCATTTTATATGCTGGAAGCGGTCAGACTGTTGGGGCGTCTCCTTGTTATTACTTATATTACTGGTATCACGCTACCACCACCTCATATTTTATTGTCTGATGTTCTTTTGTCTGTTTTAGCTTGCAGCATTATGGAAAGAAGTTGTAGCATTTGCGGTAGCACAGGAAATGTATCTAAAAATAAATGTAACGCATGTGGTAAGTTTGTCTATTTGTTTTAAAACAGTGAGCTCGCTACCCTTTTAATTCTGCAATATTTATAATAATTTGTTATGATTCACAGGCAAAGCACCCAGTCACATCAAAATAAAAGTAAGCTGTCCTTAAATTTTCCTTTTTGCATTTATTTTTAGTTGTCAAGATGAAGTGCCAGTGTGGGGCCATTAATGCCATCAATGCCACAAAGTGTAGTGCATGTTGTAAGTCTAAAACAATCATCATTTAAAAGCTTCTGTGTTAATACTAATAGTCGTGGATTGCTTTGCATGGTCTTTTAGCATAGAAATCTTTTCTTGTTTTGCCTAAATCTCACTGTTCTCAATAACAGCTTTAGATCATCAGAACTCCACCCCATGTGGAAATGCGATGTTGGTTTAGCATGCTTTGCAGTGCCAGGTTATCCATCAATGTCAAAATGTCAAAGTTTTATTCGGTTTGCGATAGTTTTATCTGTACCCATTTATTGTTTTCACAGCTATCATCTTCCGTGATGTGAAGGCACAGACAAGGATGTCTACACTTAAGAAAAGGCGGGAGGAGGGCTGGGCTGGGAAGAAGACCACAAAATACTATGTGGATGCACTGGAGCGTGCTGTGAGTGAAGTAAAATATATTTTGCTTTACGTCAAGTTATAAGACTGACATGCCAAATTGTGTAAATAGAAAGCTTTAAATACACTCAGGCTCAACTTACTTTTGCGGCTGCAATTCAGGTTTTGTTTACATTAAAAATGTCTGAAAGTATGCAGATATCAAAGTATAGTAGATTCAGATACAAATGTGGTTAATGTGAAAAATCACTTGTAATATTGGTTTTGAAGCCTTGTGATGGTGGTGACTACAACGCTATTGATTGGTCCCCTAAAGCTTAACATGCCAGTAATAGTTGCACAAGCCCAACTGAGTATAGGACAGCTTTCCTTAGTAGATGAAATGAATAAGACAACAACCCATGCAAAAGAGTTATTTTAGGAATACCTAGCATCCAAATAACTGAGAAAATAGTGCAAATTCTCCAAGCTCAACAAATCTGAACCAGCTCACGTCTAGTGCAATGGTATATTATCAGCTAGCAGAAGATTGGCTTTTCATGTTGTTGTTGTAATTCATGGTATGAACGAATGTATCATACACTCTTATAATATTGTTTATGTTCATTTTTACAGGCTGCCCACGCCTACGGTGCAGGTTTATCTGTTTTATGCCTGGTATTCAAACCTTCAGGCAAAGGTACCTTGTCTACTATTATCGAAGAAGGATGCCACCAGACTGAAATTGTGTCAGTCATCAAAGAAGCGTTCAATGATATGACAAGATGTAGTAAGTTCCCTTGGTCTTTTCAATGTACAGCATAACTTAATTGCCTGTTTTATATTACATCCTACTCCCGTATGTGATTGTTTTGTTGCAGAAGACTATGTGCAAAGGACCTATAAACCGTATAACCCCACATCTGCTTCCACATCAGCTACTACATCAGCTTCCACATTTGCTACTTCTACATCTGCTCCCATATTAACGTCTACATCTGCTCCTACATTACCTTCTACATCTGTTCCCATATTACCTGCTACATCTGCTCCCACATTACCTTCCACATCTGCTCCCACATTACCTTCTACATCTGTTCCCACATTAACTTCTACATCTGTTCCCACATTACCTTTTACATCTGTTCCCACATTACCTCCCACATCTGCTCCCACATTAACTTCTACATCTGTTCCCACATTAACTTCTACATCTGTTCCCACATTAACTTCTACATCTGTTCCCACATTACCTCCCACATCTGCTCCCATATCATCTGCTCCTACATTACCTTCTACATCTGTTCCCATATTACCTGCTACATCTGCTCCCACATTACCTTCCACATCTGCTCCCACATTACTTTCTACATCTGCTCCCACATTAACTTCTACATCTGTTCCCACATTAACTTCTACATCTGTTCCCACATTACCTCCCACATCTGCTCCCACATTAACTTCTACATCTGTTCCCACATTAACTTCTACATCTGTTCCCACATTAACTTCTACATCTGTTCCCATATCATCTGCTCCTACATTACCTTCTACCTCTGCTCCCAGATCAGCTACTACTACTACTTCCTCAACCACACCAACACCTACAAAGGCTGTAAGTATAGTATTCCTAATATTTCGTCCCAAAAGAAACCAAGATTTTAAATAATACGAGATCTTTAGAGAAACAATGCATATGAATTGCTTCCCATTGTTTGGTCATCTTTCTTCATACAAATTATGACATATAAGATAGACAAACAGTTCAGAAAAACTAATACAGACCCAGCAATGAAATGTTCAATATCGTTTGTTGTAGAAAAGGTGTGCTGACAAAGCATGGCACACACAGACACACAAAGTAAGTAAAGCCATAGCTCATTTCTCACTGTCTAATTTTGTTGAACCTCAGTCAAGCAATTTCATTGCTGATATGTTTGTCTACGCCATGAGATATTTACTTTGCAATTGACCTTTACTCAAATTTAAAGTACCCATAATTTCTGAATGCCATTGACCTCAGTACTGTTATTTTCCAGTGTAAGCAGAGAAAAAGGCCGAATAAGCAGCGCTCTAGTAAGTAGAAAATGCTGTTTCATTTTTCATTGTCGTTGTGTTGGATCTCTTATCAATTGTACAGTAATGCGCTATGACCATGATGAAATTGACTATTTTGCTATTTTATTTTCTCTTAGAGAGGATGGCTGCTATGCAGGTAAAAGTTTTCTTCTGTGTGGTGCATAGACAGCAAAAACTCTTGTTATTCTCTTCTTTCCTTCCCTCACCACACTTCTTGCGAGGAGAGGTGGGAGGGGAAGGAAAGAAAAGAATAAAAAGAGTTTTTGCTGCCCATGGGTGGTGTCTTTTTTTGCCTATAGTGGATTTCACAAAACAACCCTGCAATACTATCAATTATAACAACCTGGTGTCGTGATTTTGTTACCATTTTGTTTAACATGTCATAATTTGACATGTTTGTATTTTAATTGGCAGCCAAATAACCACAACACAGCTTGCGTTTGCCTCACTCACTAACAGCTTTGTCATAATCACGACATGCCAACAGCCCACAGGGTGGCAGTAAATGATCAAATAATTTGCTTTCTTCAGCTAACCACGGTTGATTTCAGGTCTGATTCGGGATGGGCTTTTTGCTTGTACAAATTACTTGTTGCGCTAACATGCTGTGATATATGCACTGGTTGCTAGCAGCTCAATCATTGCGTCTTTTTTCACCAAAGATATGGTTTTTCTTTGTTGTATAGGAAATACTACTCCAGCAGAATATATTAACCCAAACAATTCTGACTCAGATGCAGAAGAGATATTGAGTGAAAAGTTGGTAAGTTGATGAACAGTCAAAGGCACTTTTCCAGTGTTTTAGAGTACACATTGAAGTATACCAAGGTCCAAATCATGGTAATTTTTTGTCTTCTCATGCCAATAAACATCTATAATCCTGGGAATCTATCCTTTGGCAAAAAATTGCCTAAAAGGACTAAATTGGTTAATTAACTGGGTATGATCATTACAAATACCTGAAATGGTGTACTCGGTAATCTATGTGTATTATTTTTAAATGACGTTCAATATCTTATGGCATTGTTTTATTACATAGGTGCAAATTTGATCAATTTTTTGTGTCAGCAATGGGTAATGTTACTGTCGAGTAAAGACAACTTGACACATATTTGGAATGCAAATTGATATTCTGTGTTCAAAAAGTTTTAACCTCTGGTCATGCGTGGACTACATTCACTACCACATGTTACAATATGTTTGACATAGATTTTCTGCCTCTCCTCTCTCTTTCACTTTTCTATTCTCATAATTTGTTTCTGAATCTTTTTCAGGACAAGAATGGTAGAACACTGTACCTGGTCAAGTGGAAACATTATTCATCACAGTAAGTCACGTCAGCCGAATGTCTATTAGGGGCGAATATTCATGGGCTGAGTCGTGACTAAAATCCATGCTTTTAGTCATGACTCAGCTTCAGCCAGTCAATACGATGAAAATAACAATTTAGCAGAGTATACACAAATCAGGATTATCAACGATAGAGCAATTGATGCTGTATTGAGTTGTCATTTATTTATTTAGTCATTGCTGCAACAAAGCACAATGACCTTATGTTAAGAGCGGAAACATGTAGCATCTTAAAACCCACCAGCTGATCAGACTAATAATCATCTCAATTTTATTTTGTTGCAGAAGTAACGCCTGGGAGCCCTCTAGAAATCTAAAACAAACTTTGGCACTACTAAACTATAAGGTGAGTTTAGCCAGTTACACAAGCAAAAAGTGCTTTGCTGAAAGTCTTATTGTTTACCTAATCATTGATAAAGATCGCCACAATCATGGAGTCAAATCTGCACCCCATTCATGGCTATAGGTCGCCCGATTTTTGTCACGTAATGCATTCATATCATACAAGTTAGTTGCAAGGACATCAGCCGAAAAGAGTATCGCCTCCCCAGCTGAATCATCATATAGCCATGTGTTTTTACTGGGTAACTAATGCACATCTTGTTTTGTCACTTCAGACAGCATTTCTTTACCGTTTTTCCTTCTTTTGCAGGAACATGTCCAGTCAACATGACCAGCAACTCCTATCTGCCACCAGCAAGCATCCACATACACAGACATTCTTTACTTGTATAATGTAAAAATATGTAATATAATAGTAATATAATATATCAATTAATAATCAACAGAAAATAACACTTTGTTGCAATAATCAATTCATCAGATCAAACTACCCGGCTTGCATTATTCTATTTGAGGATTGGTAACAATAGGAAGAAGAAATAGAATAGAATGGAATCTTGCTTACTCTTGAGTGGAGTTCCCTACACAGCTTTGTTGTGATCCTTTGTGTAATCTTATAATTATGTTCAATAAAAGTGATTACAGGGACCCCCTACACATAACCACAACATTCCAACACAATTCTAACCTGTTGTCCAATCAGGTTGATTTATGCAACTTGCTCACCTGCTTAGTCCATACAAACCATCATAAAGTTTTCGAAGCCTTAGGATGTGCACTGATGTGGTCCAGAACAGTTTTGTAAATCACTGCTTTTTTGGTAAGGCAGTGATGGCTGAAAGTGTCATGGTTGTCTCACTGGTGCGGACACCTGCAGGTATGAATAGACAACTCCAGAGTAGATGGATAATATTTATCTATTAATAACGAATTTCTACAATTCTTGTCCCACATGTCTAAAAACTTGGTATTTATACTGCTGAGCCATGTTTATACTGAATATTATTTCAGTGTTGCTACATTTGCGTTAGTTCCCATGTAAACAGTGAAAGATATTCAGGATTTATCTCCCCCTTGTGTTGCCTGTCATAGTTGAATATTTTAATAATTCAACTCAGTAGATACAGTAGGCTTATTGAAATGCATTTTAGTCATTTTGACTTGTATCTTGAGAAATTGAAATGGTTAAAACTAGGTGCCCGACTTGCTTCTCCATACAAATCACAATACTCGTGGAAACCTATTACTTTATTTACTCATGTCGCCCTGAATAGTTTTGTGAGAATGAACTTTTACAATTTTTAGACCACGTGTATAAAAACTTGGTATTTATACCGGTGAGCCTTGTTAATACTGAATATTACTTCAATATTGCTACATTTGCGTTAGTTCCCATGTAAACAGTGAAAGATATTCAGGATTTATCTCCCCCTTGTGTTGCCTGTCATAGTTGAATGTTTTAATAATTCAACTCAATAGATACAGTAGGCTTATGGAAATGCATTTTAGTCATTTTGACTTGTATCCTGAAAAAATTGAAATGGTTAAAATTAGGTGCCCGACTTGCTTCTCCATGCAAATCACAATACTTGTGGAAACCTATTATTTTATTTACTCATGTCGCCCTGAATAGTTTTGTGAGAATGAATTTTTACAATTTTTAGGCCACGTGTATAAAAACTTGGCATTTATACTGCTGAACCATGTTAATACTGAATATTACTTCAATATTGCTACATTTGCCTTAGTTCTTATGTAAACAGTAAAAGATATTCAGGATTTATCTCCACCTTGTGTTGTCTGTCATAATTGAATATTTTATATAATGGATACAGGAGGCTCATTGCAATGGATTTTTTGTCATTCTCACCTGTATCCAAAGGTATCAAAATAGTTAAAACTAGGTGCCCGACAGGCTTGTTATGACATTCTCACCTATTGTCGCATGGCCTAGACTCACCTGAGAGGGGTTGTCCATTTTATTCTGGCTGATAAAATATGTGACCCAGGCAGTCAGAATGTACAATTGTGCTAAAACCACATTTTTGAGTTATTTAAAGATTTAAAATCAGCAAATTCTGAGGATTTTAATGCATTTAAAAAATTTTTAAATTGGATTATTTATACCCAGGTTAGGCAAGATTTAGTAGAGAAGGTCTCATGATAAACTAAAACTGTTGTTTTGAGTTTAATCAGAATAAAGTTGGTGATTCATGAACTGTAAATCATGGTATTTTCTTACAAATCAAAATGCCATAGCAACCAACCACTTAATCTCAACCTATATTGATGAAACCCGGCTTTCTTCACAATAAAACCTTGAAACAGATGATCGTTGCATTTTTATTCCAATTCGATTGACGGTTGACATCCCAAAGGTCATGGTAAGGTTAACAATATATGTGGCTAAAAGCTCACCGTCCTGGATGTATTCATTAAAAGGGTATGCTTCAAACTGGGCAATTCTCATCAAGCTATATTGCTATGACTGCATTTAATGACAGTCCAACAACTTAATAAAGAGCTGGATGTGTATTCAGAATTGTCCACCTATACAGAAGGTCGTGGTAAGGTCAACAATGCGGAAAATATGTGATGCGAAAATATCAACCCAACTCATCAAGTGACTATTCAATCTAGAGCTCTTTTTATGTAGTTTAACACTCCCACAGTGTAGCACGAGTACGCTGCAGAGATTTATTGTAGCACATTGGAGAGGTTTGTTTGTTATGCTAGTGGCAATTTGTCTCAACGCAATCATATCCAATGTTTCCTTCGGCAATCCTTGATATATAGTTCTAATGAGGCTTAATTGTTCAGATGACATAAAACTAGCGCATAATTCCCTACACTTGCACCCACTTATTAGTTTGATGTCAACAGCTAGAATGGGAATGTTATCAGCAGTGATAGGCTGATCGTTATTCTCTGTAATTTGATTTAATTAATTCGCATTATCGTTAGCAGCCACATACTGCGTAAGCAGCTGTATTTCTAAGGTTGACCTATTATCACAATTCTCATCATCGCTTTCACTATGATCTGAGGCAGCTGACTCAGATTCTAAGTAGAAATACTCATCTAGCATCAACAAGCCGTAATTTTGCGATTGTTTATTTTGTTTTAGCCTGAAGCATTAAAAGAGGAAATGGCCACATACATGCGCGCACCCGCAGTTAAAGCCTACAGTTATGATCTTGGGTTATGAAAAATTCCATAGCAACCACCAATATGGATATAGTCAGAGCCGTATACGTAGTTTCACAGAGTCCCGTGACCAAAAGCCGGAAACAAAAACGCTTGATTCCAAACAAACCCGATCGACATGCTGATCTCTGTGCTATATTCGTGTTATGTTACACTGTATTGTATAATACTAGGAGTTGTGTACCTCCGGGTTTTGTGTTAAAGGACGTCAAATAAATATAGACAGTTGCGCTCGTTACAACGGTAATGGCTACTTCTTTATTATCAGTGTTCACGTGCAGAATAAATAATCTCCTACCATCTAACTAGTAACAACTACACATGGTGGCAGCGGTGTTTGTATCATGTCTGACGAAGAGGGGGAAGCCGGTGATGCCGATGAACAAACGGTGGAGCCATTAAGAGTGCATTATTCTGCACCCAAGCTGTATCCACCTGACAAATTTGACTTTGCCGAACCTGCCGGTTGGACGAGATGGTATAGTAGATGGAGGAGGTATAGAGAAGCGAGTGGTTTGGATACTAGACCTCAGCGTGAACAGATTAACACTCTTATTTATACGTTAGGGGAGCAAGCAGAGGATGTAGTGCTTAGCCGTGGAATAGAAGAAACTGACTACGATTCTGTGATCGATGCATTCAATCAATACTTCGGAGTTAGGAGAAATCTCATTGTTGAGAGAGCTAAATTCAACAAACTGACACAGGGTAGTGATTCTATAGATGTGTTTATTCACAATCTATATCGCCAAGCCGAGTTTTGTGACTATAGAGATCTACGGGAAGAGCTAATACGTGACAGATTAGTAGTGGGCGTTACTGAAGACAAGTTGAGTGAAAAACTACAAGCCGATGCAGATCTGACGCTAGATGACGCAGTGATGATAGCTAGACGCTTTGAATCAGCTAAACAAGCACAGTCAGTAGTCAGGGGATCAGCTGTAGATGTACATGCCAACAAATTCAGTTCACGACAGCCACAACATAGCCGAAAGAATGACACATCTAGCTCAAACCGAAACTCTTACTTAAAAGGACACAAATCATCGAATACTGGTAATATTAGACACAGGCCGACAACCCAAGGACACGCCAATAGCTTTGACAACACTTCTGCAAATAATAGGGTTGCCTCATCTATCCCTAAAGACCGATGTAAACGCTGTGGAAAAGCCCCACATTCCAGAGACTCCTGCCCAGCTTTGAGATCTACTTGTACTGCATGTGGCAAGAGAGGTCATTGGAAGCAAATGTGCTTCTCTGGAAAATCTGTGACTGAAGTCGAGCTGTTTACTGGAGAAATCAAGAACAGCGATAGAAATGGTAGTAAACCATGGATGGCCAAACTAGCCATTGACATACAGGGACATACCAATACAGCAACATTTAAACTAGATTCTGGTGCTGCAGCAACTGTGTGTGGACCAAATGCTATATCCGCTCCATTGCAGCCCAATACTAAGAGACTAAGAGGTCCTGGTAACTTAGAAATACCTTGTATTGGTCAAACTGATGCAATTCTTACACATGGTAACAAATCTATATCAGAAACAATTTACGTTGTGCGTAATCAAGATGTGAACCTATTGAGCAAATCTGCATGTCAAAGTCTTGGTTTGCTTGCCTGTAATGTTGATAATGTTGATGATTTTGCAAATGGTGTTGATAATTTTGTTGATAAAAGACTTTTTCAGGGTCTAGGAGCTGTAAAGACTGAATGTGAGATCAGACTGACTGACGATGCCAAGCCGTACAGTATATTCGTGCCACGAGCCGTACCCTTTCCATTACTTGACAAAACTAAGTTAGAGTTGGAGCGTATGAAATCTTTAGGCGTTATTGTAGAAGCGAAACAGCCTACGGAATGGTGTGCACCGATGGTCGTTGTACCTAAACAGGACAGTGTTCGTATCTGTACAGACTTTACACAGCTAAATAAGTACGTACGACGTGAAGTTTTTCCCATGGCAACCGTCGAGGACAGTCTGTCAAAACTTAATGGTGGTCACATATTTTCAAAACTAGATGCCAACTGTGGATTTTGGCAAATACCATTGTCTGCCAAATCCCAACATCTCACCACTTTCTTGACACCATTTGGACGTTTTTACTACCGTAAATTGCCATTTGGACTAAAATCAGCTCCAGAGATATTCTGCAGAGAAATGACAAAAATATTAGAGGGTATCGCAGGTGTCGTAGTACATATGGATGATGTATTAGTGATGGGTAAGGACGAGAGAGAGCATAACTCCCGTTTATCGCAAGTGCTACGCCGCATGCACGACGCTGGTCTGACGTTAAATCATGCCAAGTGTGCCCTAAAGAAAACGTCAGTAGAGTATTTAGGGTATCGCATTGACGCTAGTGGTATTCACGCAGGTGAAAGAATATCTGCATTGCTTGACTTTCCGACACCAACGTGTGTACGTGATGTTAGGAGCTTCCTAGGCATAGTCAACCAATATGGCAAGTTTAGTTCTGCTGTAGCGCATGTCAGCCAACCGCTCCGAGAGCTCTTGTGCAAAAAGAGTTGTTGGATATGGAATGATTCCCAGCAAAAAGCGTTTGATCGTCTCAAAGAGGAGTTTAAATCTACACCGGTTCTTGCCCCGTATGACCCAAATAAAGAGACATATTTGTCAACGGATGCGTCCGACTACGGGTTAGGAGCTGTCTTGAGTCAGAAACAGTCAGATGGCACCCGTCGACTAGTAGCTGCCGCAAGCCGATCTCTGTCCGAAACTGAGCGTAAATATGCCGTAATAGAGAAGGAGGCATTGGGAGTTACTTGGGCCGCAGAAAGGTTTGCTCGATATATCATTGGTATACTTGACCTTACTATAGAGACCGACCACAAACCTTTAGTGTCACTGCTTGGAGATCAGGAAATCAGTAAACTGCCAGCTCGAATACAACGATTCAGGCTAAGACTAATACGTTTCAAATACCAGATAAAACATATTCCTGGTAAGGAGAATGTTTCTGCTGATGCTGTGTCGAGATACCCGTGCGCCATTCCCACAGAGAATGATACTCTATTTGTAGAAGAAGTAGACACGTATTCTCGTCAAGCTATGCTCATGCCAAGCACAGATATGCATGTCGAAAAGCTTAGGCTGTCTCAAGAAGCGGACGAAGTGATGTGCCAGGTCAAGAAGTACGTAAACTCTGGGTGGCCACACTATTTGTCCAGTATCGATTCCATAATCAAACCATACTTTGAAAGCAGAGGGTATATTACGCTGTGCAATGATTTGTTGACTTATCAAAACCGCATAATTATTCCACAAACAGAACGTCTGGAAACTTTAGCCAACCTGCATGAAGGGCATTTAGGATTAAATAAATGTACCGAGAGAGCACGTCGATGCGTTTGGTGGCCAAACATGGCACGAGAGATAGAGGAAATGATTAAAAACTGCAGGGTATGTAAAGAGACCGCTCCTGTCACTAAAGAACCTTTACTACCTACAGCCACTCCTAGCCGACCATGGCAGATAGTAGGCACCGACTTATTTTATCACAATAGAAAGCCTTATCTACTCGTGACTGACTACTACTCTCGATACCCAGAGGTAGCCCTACTACCCAATGAAAGCAGCAAAAGTGTAATCAACCAGATGAAAAGCATTTTTGCCAGGCACGGAGTACCCGAAATGGTTCTGTCTGATAATGGACCACAATATTCTTCACAAGATTTTAGAGACTTTGCAAAAAAATACAAGTTTCAAAGTGTGACTTCATCGCCTATGTATCCCAGAGCCAACGGTGCTGCAGAACGAATGGTTAAGACTATAAAGTCCATACTTCAGAAATCTGGAGATTTGTACCTAGGACTTCTAGCTTATCGTACATCGCCGATACATGGAGGAAGATCGCCCGCTGAGTTGCTTATGAACCGTAGTCTTCGTACACAGGTTGCTCAAATTCACTATCACACAACCAGCCAGGTAGATCACAAAGCGTTCCAGTCTGTCAATGAGGAATACAAGGTGAAAATGAAAGAGCGACATGACCGATCACAACAGGTTAAAGAGTTGCCTATCCTACGAAAAGGTAGCCCCGTATTTGTACGTGATTTACAACGATATGGACAAGTGAAAGAGGTGTTACCTAACCGCACGTACATAGTATCTGCAGGTAGCGAGATTCGCCGAAACCGAACAGCACTTGTTGACTCTCCGACCAATACTGACAATTCAATACCTGACAATCCGGATTCACACAGTTCTCTGTCAAGTTGTGCCCAAAGTATGGATAGCACGCCTACGACTTCGAGACCTCGTCGTACAATCAGACCGCCACGTCGACTGATTGAAGAATGCTAGGCATCGCCAGTCAGTCAGATTATGGCTTTTATATGTTATTCATTTTGTAGCTAGTTGCTTACAGTACTCAGTGCATTTCCCTTGCTAGTCATGTTAGTCATATCACTTTGTTACTCATGTTTGGTTTTACTCATTTTAAAGGCATCTGTTTTACTCATTGCTTCAAACATACTTAGGAAAGGAGATGTGCTATATTCGTGTTATGTTACACTGTATTGTATAATACTAGGAGTTGTGTACCTCCGGGTTTTGTGTTAAAGGACGTCAAATAAATATAGACAGTTGCGCTCGTTACAACGGTAATGGCTACTTCTTTATTATCAGTGTTCACGTGCAGAATAAATAATCTCCTACCATCTAACTAGTAACAACTACACAATCTCTAATGGAATATTCTTACCTCGCTCTCAACATCTCACTCTTTTGCATTTACTTTATTACAAAAAATAATTTGTAGTTTCTTGTAGGAAATTTTGTCCTTTTTCAAGTGATGTATAATACAACTATCAATTTCAAAGCGACTGCTAATGGGAGTAGTTTTTGTTGATTAATGTTGCGGCTTCTACATTATAACTTATATAAAACTAGTAGGCGTGGCATGTTTGTTTGGAATCGAGCTCCCTCCCGTATACGCTTCTGTTGGTCGCCGGACTCTGTGAAACCAGACGACACTGGGTATAGCTAAATGGCAATTCTGGATTTATGATTGGTCAGACACAAAAATAAACAAGACCATGTAAAAGAGCAGGGTTGAATGCACTGTAAACCACTGTTTACTAAAATAGTGACGGTGAGTCATATAATAGCGTGAAGCACGCTTAGCACGCTATTGTGAACAATGGAATTACCGCACGATTGTACATTCTGACAGCCGGGGTCACATATACTAAAGGTTATACAAAAGACATTTCGTTTATTATTGAGAAATAAATTAATATACTTTATTACAATATTGTTTTGTGAAGATCAGCATAAAAAGTAATACAGAAAGTAGATCAGCATACATGTAAATCATGGCATTTCAATCCCCATAAAAACTTCCATCAGAGTCATCGTCGTCCTCGTCATCATCAGATACATCTAAGTCCTGGCATAGTGATACGGCTAGCTGCATATCCTAACAATAGAATAATTCAATGAATGAAATCATAAGTAAATCATAGGTAAATCATCGGTCATGGCATCAAATAATACTGGATGTTTTTAAAATCTGTCATTTTCTGCTATATGAAATGTTGTTGCTGACTGGCAAACAGTGATTGGCAAAAGCTTGATCACTATTGCGATACTGTTCTTCCCCAATTTAATAGTACGTACCTCAACTTCCTCAGAGAAGAAAACAGAGGATTTTTTGACCATGTTTTGAAGAAATATGGCCTCTTCTCCATTGCATGTATCAAGTTGCTGGACTGAAAATGAAGAGGACCAAATTAGCCAAAAATCTGAACTCAGAATTCAACTAAATACTTAAAAAAGTATCTTATGTTTCAATGTGATGTTGTAGACAATTTGCTATAGATTGGACCTGCTAAAAACAACTGAGACATCACTATCGATACTATATCATGTATATTAAGCATCTACAAACACGGATGAGAAACTCACCTATTGTTCTTATCATTGTATGCCTTTCCTGTTCTAGAATAGGGATTTCTTCTACAGTTCTCTGCCACAATTGATAGCTCTCCACTGCCTTAAGAACATCCTGTGAGAAGGTTATATCTGAAACATCAAAAAGTGACATCAGCATGGCTTGCTAATATAGGATTTTCATGTGTAAAAGTTGAACAAGGAATGTCTAGATTTGTTGCGGGAAATTGATATTTCATGAAAAAACTTACCTCCACGGACAACTGCCCATGGGAATAACCCTGACTTCAAACAGCTTTGCAGCTCTTCTGTTGTCGTTTCTGGATGGAGGTTGCTGTATTCTAAAGCCTTTTTCTTATAGCTGCAATGGTTTGCACGCAGACGCGATCTCAACTTCTGTGCAATTTTTCCACTCTCTGTTAATATAAACAGCAATTACATTCTCGATAACACAATACATAGAAAAATTTTAACTTTGATTTTTTTTCAGAGAGATCACCTGACAAACCTACCTGATTTCTTAAGAACATCTTCTTGCCGCAGGATATTGACTCTGAGGTCTTCTAAGACAGCTTGTATGTTATCTGGTTCTGAAAGATAATACAATATATCAATCACAACATTCTAATCATACATCTATATGTATACTTCTCAAAGTATGTATGTGTGTATTCCGGCTATAGCTACTATTAAAATTGCTATTATTAAAATAGCTACAGCTGGACAATGCTGACGCAACATCATGGCGTATGTCATTAGAAGCCTAACGCTTATTAGCAAGCTTAATGGAATTTTCCAGTGGCAGTGTGCCAGGCTAATAGCAAAGTGGCAGGTAGCCTGTCTTGATAAAATGTTGTTTTTTGTAGGGTTGTCCCCCGTCGAGCGGGCGAGCAACAAAACAGCTTGTCAAAAGACGTACTGCACCTGATGCATCAGCTGCACTTATAGGGAGTTGTTCTCTTCCGTTTATGCGGCTTGGTGGCAATGCTATGTCGGTCGCTCCATTGGTAATCATAACCGATTTCGTGCAAAAAATTATGTAGAAAGAAATAAGATTACAACGTTTAACCAAAGACTGTTGGTTGTTTACAACTCTGTTGTAAGCTTTAGTAGAATTTAAGAATAAAATAAATTGAAAATAAAATCCATAAGAACAAATAAAACTGACTGATACAAAAATAGAAATTAAACTGACCGAGCGCACAAATAATGACATGTTTAGTCGCTGTTGTTGCCTAAGTTCTCAAGTTCTACTAAAGTTTATCGCAGAGACTGGTCGCTAGTTAAGCGTTATAATCTTATTTCTTTCTACATAATTTTTTGCGCGAAATCAGTTATGATTACCAATAGAGCGACCGACATAACATTGCCACCAAGCCGCATAGACGGAAGAGAACAACTCCCTATAAGTGTAGCTGATGCATCAGGTGCAGTACGTCTTGTGACAAGCTGTTGGGTTGCTCGCCCGCTCGACGGGGGACAACTACGCAAAAACTACAGTTTGTCAAGACAGGCTAAGTGGCAGGCAACTCTCATCACTCCTCATTGTTTATAAGCTGATTTTTAATACCCGGGCAACGCCGGAGGCACAGCTAGTTGTTACTATAAACTACAATGAGCATCTTTCCCCATGAAACGTGAAACGTCATCTTTGCATCAGGGCCTCATATTATTCATACTCATATTATTATGAGCATTATCATGAAATACAAATCATCCACTGCTAATTGACACAGAAAAACAATCATTTATTCTCTAAGCATGTGGAAATAGTAAAGTAAAGTAAAAAACTCACTTGGCGGCGGCTTGGCAACAAGGATTGCTCTGGCCTCAAGTTCAGCTAAAGTTAACCCAAATGAGTGGCAGTGTGCATCCACTTGTGCCTCTAGAATGGGTAGTTGTTTCTTGGCCTAAAACGAGAGACGTACTCGGCACTATAATTCTTCACTTGTTGTATAACTGCAATAAAGCCAATTATTTATTGAGAAAGCTTGGCTTTTTGTCAATAGTTAAAACAAATTGAACCTGGGTAACAGTACGATTTCATCCTATGATTGCTGTTTCTACATACTTTGGAAAGAGATGTAAATATCTGTTTGGGCAGATTGACAAACTTTCGGAGATTCCAAAAAGCTGCCCCTTGCTCCAAGCGTCTCCGTCTACCTTGAAACAAGAGAATAAATTGGGAAGTCATACCATTGACAAGTTGGCACTTAGGCACAATAGGCGCCAAAGTCACCAATGTGTATTGTCATTAACCAAGTTATAAAACATATCACAGTGGTACAATACATTTAACATTGTCAAATGCAAAGCTAATAACTTACCCGATAGGTTTTAACTATCGGGTAAGTTATTAGCTTACCCGACAGTTAAGGCCTAAAAAATACCTCCCTTGACAATATATAAAATAGTGCTCACTGCATAAACTCACCATCTGATGTCATGTGTCTTGTTACTTTTCCCAATCGGGACATGTAGCTATTAACAAGTTCTGTAGTCTCCCCAGTACTTAATCCTGTTCCTACAGTGACTCTTCCACTCCATTTCATCTGAAAAAAGCAAAAAAAGAAAATTTTGGTAATACGAAACTTAAACTAAAGTAGATGAATGATTACTATATTCATTAGACAGATTACTGACAACTCCAACGGTGAGCTTTATTCATTAGACAGATACCTGACAACTCCAACGGTGAGCTTTGGCGTGCATGATACTAAGGAACGGGCATTGCTGCTGTGGTAGCCTCTCCAGCCGCTCTAGCCAAGGCCAGTATCTGCACATTGTATCAAGGGCAATGAATTTTGCACCTTGAAATTCTCTCTAAAAACATAATACATTAGCTTTATGGAGGGAGCATCGTAGCAAAAACTATTTAAGATTTCTGCAATAGAAAGACCATTGTAATAAGTAGACAGACATTCCTGTTGCCAGAAAAGAAGTTGTAGGTTTTACGGAGGTTTGCGAATTTTTTCTGTGACAATAAAAAAGGTTGACTGGACCGATGATGAGGTATTAAGGACAACCACCAATACCTGCATAGTGTATGGATACGCGTATATCTCCCCCCTAGTCATATCCAATCCCTTCAACAGGAAACAGTGGCGGCATGTGGCTAGCAAACAACCACTCACATCCTTCTTGGAGAATGCTTTTCCTTTGGCAGACGCAGCCTTCCACACCGTATCACCACATCTATTGGAGACCTGTAATAACGATCTAGGTAATTGAGGTATATAAAGACAACCACAATTGGCCAGGTTCATTGGCTATAGACCAGGACTTCCCAGCAGTTATCTTTTCAAGATATTCCATATAGTTTTTAAAATATTCTAAATTTGACCCATCAAACTTACTAAGATTTTTTTAACTTGGGTGGATGGCAGCACTATCAATTCAGTGCACTGATTGGTTATTCAATGGTACAGCCACCTTGCTGTATGGGGTTTATTAGGCCTGCAACCAAACAATTCACTTGATTCTGCTATACCTATGGGTACCTATTTTGGGTCTTCATAAGGTATGAGATTTCAGAAATGCATTACAACTGAATTGTGATTGGATGGTTATTAATCAACAGGGTTTAAAAACTTGGCTGTGATTAAGACTAATGAGGTTGCTAGATAGTTTTGACGACCTTAAACTCACCGAATTATGTTTGCTGTTCTTTATACGCGTGACCTGCTCTTCAACGTCACTAGTAGAAACAAAAAACTCACTTGGCTCCTCAATTCCTGATGAAACTCTAAGATCAATGACAAGAATCAAATTAAAAAATGAATAAACAAAGGCTTCCTCTTTAAATTACTACACAATAGCCCAACTTGAGAAATCTAGTAATAGAATGCGAATAATATAGTTGCACATCAAAACTTTAAACACACAACATCATATTAAAAGCGTTGGATGCGTCCAAACATTTTATATGCTGAATGGAGCTAGTGCTTAGTAATTTGAAGATTTGATGATAGGCAGAACCCACCGTTCCAAAATGAAATTAACCCATATTAAATTGTTACTATCTGTAAACACAGAGAATGCAAAAATCTGATATATGGTTTTTTCATTAGATATCATACCTGCCGGCAGCTCTATAGTGAAATAGTTTTGCATTCCCGTCAATGTGAATCGCATGGGGCTCGTCCAAACATGCAGGGCAACTGAACAAACTACCACCGGTAGCTTTAGATAAATAGTCTGTCTCTTGAATCCTCCATTCCGACATTGAATAGTTGAAGACATCTTGTTTGAGCATGAAACTCTAAATAACAACACAACACCTTTCAAATCTAATGGAAAAGTCAAAGAAATGTCACAAAAGACTCTGTGTCTAGTTTTTCTGCTAATTGGATCCTTGCTTGATGACAAATGCGGCATTGCGCAAGTTGGCTGACTATATAGCTCGACACTCTACACGTTATATAATGATGATATCACTAACATCAACTGTGAACATAACGATCAGATGTAATACCTCGCCATCCAAGGATGAGATAAAGCTGACGGAATCTAACAGACTTTTAAGGCTTAGAGATGGTGAGAAGTGCTGCAGGATTGAAGCACTCAGAAGAAAACTGAAGTTGAAGTAGGCTCTTCCCTCAACGTCAACAGGCCAAAGTCCATACTGGACCAGCTGTTGAGGCTCCCGCCAAGAAGACCATGAACATGCTTCACAGACCATAACGTCTATTTTTTGGCTGACCATCCCTGAAAGATTAGTTCAGTTTTTACAAACACAAAAAACATTAGCCTATTCTAGTACAGCTAACTAGGGTAGCCTATGTTAGTACAAGTAACCCAGGGTAGCCTATACTAGTACATCTAACCTAGAGTAGCCTATTCTAGTACAGGTAACCTAGGGTAGCCTATACTAATATAGGTGACCTAGTGTAGCCCATGTTAGTACAGGTAACCTAGAGTAGCCTATGTTAGTACAAGTAACACAGGGTAGCCTATACTGGTACATCTAACCTAGAGTAGCCTATGTTAGTACAGGTAACCTAGGGTAGCCTATACTAATACAGCTAACCTAGTGCTCGTAAAGCTAACCTTTGCTAGTATAACTAATCAATTCAGTTGAAAACATACCTTCAAAAGAAATAATTCTAACCATCTCATATCTACCAGGTGGACAGAACACGGTTCCATTGCAGTCTGGGCAAACCTGATGAATGGCAGACTGACGATCATCTGTAAAATTATATGAAAAATGAAAAACATAATCGCCTTTTATTATCTTCTGAATTTGTGATATATATATATTCGACATATTCTTGATCATCTCAGATAACGGAATAACACGGGGATGCTCACCAACTCTCATTTTTCGCTCTCTCATTCCATCTGCAAACAATCTCCCAATCTCCTCTCGGTGAAGATCCCAATTCCCTTTCTGGGTCTGGATGTAAGTCTTCTTACGGTGTCTCAATGACTTTAGTCTGGTCAAAATAGTTTCATCTACAATAACACATTAGATAGTACAGCCAGTGTGTTAGTTAAACATGAATATTAATAAATTATAAGATGTATGAGGAAACAAATATTCATTTTACAACCTCTCAGACATGTAAAAGGACCAATCAGATTGCAGCAGACTCATTATAGCGGTAGATTCAAGCTTGTTCAGTCAAATGACCTTAGGTCTAAGATTTTTGGCAATACAAACAGCCAGCCATGCACAAATGCCACAAAACCTAGCCAGCTTCATTGGCTATAGACCAAAACTGTCCATACCAAGTCTTTTCTAGAGACCACATGTAGGTTTCAAGATATTCTATTTGAGCAGTAGGCAGCACTTGATTTGATTGACCTTGACCAGTCCTATCATCGTGTGAGCGCAATGATTCATTGGTACAGCCACCTTGTATAAGTTTTGCTAAATGGGTATAAGGGTATGGTTAATTAAGCCTGCAACCAATCGATTCACTTGATTCTGATAATCCCCGTGGTAGGTGTGCAGGGTCTTTATTACCTATGCAGCCTGTGTTTGTTATGACATCACCTCCACTGCCATCACCAACTTCCATATCACAAGCTGACGTATCTATAATATGAAAATCAATATTGGTAATTAAAAAATACAAACAAGAATAGAAAGCACACAACAGCACATTGATTTAATAATAGTATTTCCTTTGCTCCGGCTCTCACCTGTAAAAGTGGTTGCTGCTATTCTACTGTTGTCAATTGCATTCTTCAATTTATGGAGACTCTCCTGGGCTTTTTTTTGCTCTTACTCTGCCTCTTCTCTTGAAACATACAATGCATGTTAACAACTAGGCAAAAATCATGATACCCATAATTACGCTACACATGGCATATTAATAAAACTGCATCACTGTCAAACTTTTTGACAGTGTGGTAGTTCATGATAAATGCTCAAAAAATATAAAGCCAGCACTGGGCCTTGCTGAACCAACGTGTAGTGTCTCATTACTTACTTTCCAATTGATCCTAAACGCCAGTTCAAGGCATGTAGGGTATATTAACCTGTATCACCGAGTATTAACTGAGCTCTGAGTAAAGTGAATCAAAGTATAGTTGTTGGCATAAAATGAGGGTTATAAAGTGGTAAAAACTATATATACGAGTATTTATCAGTCCGATTGTCTAAGGCCAAAGGTGATATAAATGATATATATGAGTATTTGTGCATATCAGTGAGTATTATTAGTCTGATTGTCTGCGGGCGGAAAATATATTTTAACTTGGTTTTTAATGCGATTGTAAAAGCTAAATCGCCAGACATTTGTTCGGTGTTGGTGGCTTAATATCTTACTTCTAGTGTCATGTGTCACAAGTGCAAATTTAATGTATTCATTTAATTGTATGTTATAGAGACTCGCTTCAATTTTTCTCAGAAATAGGGTATCCAGACTGTCTCGCCTGTCACTCAGAAAAATAATTTCATTTTCGTCGCGGCATTTTGTTATACTAGCTCTTTTACGGAGCCAGAAAATCATTCACCAAAGGTTACCAAATACAAGCCCATCCATTATCATAAGTCAAGATTGAATAAACCAACTTTAAATACATAAATAATTATATATGATATTGAATATATTAATTTTAGTAAATAATAACAAAAAAATAATGGTTTATAGTCAAATATAACAAATGGTGAAGTACAGACCTTTTCTCATTCTGTTTCTCCTGACACGACCAGACTCCACAAGTTCTTTGAGCGTTTCCATGAGCCAAAATCTATGAGACTTAGTAGTTTAGTAGTCTTGCGAAGCGTTGTGTTCAAGTTATTAGTGCTGAAGAATTGTCAAGCAAAATAATAAATATTTATCCCTTCGCAAGCGGTGCTGTCCGAATACAACAGCGCACCTAACAAAAAAATCTACGGCTCGGCATAGATATAGAGATAAAACGCAACTTTCCATTGGGTGCAGAATCGTTAGGGACAATTCGACCGTATGCGTCGTAGAACGCCCATCGACGAGATCAGGCGACCATGAAGCACGACCGATATCGTGGATAAGCTACACGCGTCTATCGACCGTTTTGAGCGTATGAACTGCGGTATGGGCTGAAACAAATAGTTGAATCTCATCAGGCCTGCAA